>NC_045173.1:300000-472500 GCF_900700415.2 Clupea harengus | reverse complement strand
CACTGGCTGAAAAACTGGTGAAACGCCACATAATACACAAATGAGCAACAGAAGCTAGCATGTGGCGGGGTGGTTGCCTAGCTACCTGTCTATGCTATGGCAGGTAGCTAGGTATCTCTAGCTAACTATAACAATAGCCACAACACATATATTCCACCCTGGCGTTTATTTAACGCTCACATTTTGAAATATTACCAATGCATCACATTTAGAGAGAAACAACTGTCTCACTGTGAACTGACCCTTACACTAAGCCCCTTCAACACTAGGATCGTCTTATCGTGGAGTTTAATCATGGAGTTTATTTAATTGTGCGTGTGCCTGTTAAGGGTTCTGTCACATCTGTACAGAGAACAAGATGCTGGTTTTGTTAATTGTAAGGAGTGATTTCCTCCGGTCCATATTTAAATATGAAAGGACCCTTTGTTGGAAGTTTTTCTTCCCTTGCCTGCTGGGAATTCTGGGAAACATATTTTAAAAAGAGAAAATACTTGAATTTCATATGCCTCTTTATTATCAGTCCCCAGCAGGCACATGAACTGTTGCCATGGATGATGATCAGTAGAAGGAAGAGAGAGAGGGGGGGGGGGAGAGCTCTCATTTCCATGCAGATTAGAATATGAATTTGTCTGAAGTCCAATTTTAGATTACCAGAGGGCTCCGTGTATGACTGTGTCAATCTCTTAGAGACTAGTAAAACTGCTTAAACTTGATTTCTCTTCCTCCATTTGAGAGTGAGTTCTTAAACCGCTGCTCCACGGATCCTTTCTTTATAGGGAGCTTTAAATCCGCCGGGGAGTAATAATCCGACCCTCATTTTTGCATATTTGTGAAGAGCAAACAAAACACTGCAGTTCAACTTTTTCGCAGAGCTAAGGCAGGAGGAGGGGGCGTGATGGGTTGAGGGGGAAGGAAGGACACAAAGGGGCAGATGGAGCTTTTGTGATTGCATGAAGGAGAAGAATTTGAGAAACAGTTCATGAATAGGTAGAATCTCTAGAGAGGGAGGAAAAAACTCAGCCACCTGCTGTCGCGCTCTTTCAGGCAGATTCTCTTGTGTGCTATAGAGATTAACTTCCTTTTGTCATGCAGTCTTCATGGAGTTCTCAAATCGCAAAACCTCACAACAAACATACACAGACATTCTTAGAAGAAGACTTCCTCATTAGTGTTTCATGTCCTCAGTGATGTTTGTATCATTTAAATTGCCATTAGCACACGGAAGCAGTTGTGAAGATCAATTCAAGCTTGTTTATACAGGTCACTTTTTAGCACAGAGGCTTGTCATACTCATTGCTGTTGTCTGGTTCTTGCAGTCTTGGTATTGGTGTTAATATGATCTCATCAAAACTATTAATAGATTACCAATAGTTGTCAAAATCATTGCAGTACTTCGCTAAACAAATTCAACAGATTAGCATTTCTACATGACTTGTAACTCACACACGCTGGATCTATTCACTTCATTGTTGTGTATCTGTTCATAAGGATGGCATCAATCAATAAAATAGTTTACAAATTCAATTCCAATTTCCGATCTGGTGTTAACACAATGTGTAACTGTTGACAGGGTTTCCCAGGTCAATCGGAGTTCCAGAACACGATCAATGTCACATCCTCTCCCCTGGACTATCACTGCAGGAACACACCGGACTGGACTCCTGACTACGGCAGCACTGGGTCAGTACATCAGTAGCCTCCAGGGCAAACCTGCACCACCAGGCTGAATAACTCAACTCAATTGTATTTATATTACGCCAGAACAATACAATTGTCTCTAGGCACTTTACAGAGCCCAGAGCCTGAGCCCCCCAGAGCAAGCCCACACACACACACACACACACACACACACACACACACACACACACACACACACACACACACACACACTAATAGAGCCCAGAGCCTGAGCCCCCCAGAGCAAGCCCACACACACACACACACACACACACACACACACACACACACACACACACACACACACACACACACACACACACACACACACACACCAATAGAGCCCAGAGCCTGAGCCCCCCAGAGCAAGCCCACACACACACACACACACACACACACACACACACACACACACACTAATAGAGCCCAGAGCCTTAGCCCCCCAGAGCAAGCCCACACACACACACACACACACACACACACACACACACACACACACACACACACACACACACACACACACACACACACACACACCAATAGAGCCCAGAGCCTGAGCCCCCCAGAGCAAGCCCACACACACACACACACACACACACACACACACACACACACACACACACACACACACACACACACACACACACACTAATAGAGCCCAGAGCCTGAGCCCCACCCTAGAGCAAGCCCACACACACACACACACACACACACACACACACACACACACACACACACACACTAATAGAGCCCAGAGCCTGAGCCCCACCCTAGAGCAAGCACACACACACACACACACACACACACACACACACACACACACACACACACACACACACACACACACACACACTAATAGAGCCCAGAGCCTGAGCTCCACCCTAGAGCAAGCACAATGGTGACAGGGGCCAGGAAAAAGTCAAGAAACCATAAGGAACCTCATAAGGGCACATGGGGGGGGGGGGGTTCATCTGCTCGGAGCCCGCCGGGTAAAGAGGTGGAGATAGAAAAAGAGGGGGGGGGGGGGGGGGGGATCAGAAACATGGCAGATGAATTCATACACGTATCAGGATGAGCATGCTAGCATACATGTGGCAAATGTACACAATACACACAAACATAGCATGATATGTACATGATACATACAGAGTTGATAGTAGACTAGGTCGGAGAGAGCATTCAGGTATTGTAGAACAGCTTAGTGAGTCTACAGTCAGTAGAGGGTGACTGTGAATAGAGTAATGGACCAGAACACTATGTGGAATATTTACATTGCAGGTGAAGCTAGCACAGAGTATGGGGTAGAATAAGTGTATGACAGTGTGGTGGGGGTGGGTAAGTGTAGGCTGAGGGGTTTCTGCAAGTAGATCAGGGTGGAGAGACTACAGCAGCATCCCACAGTGAAGATGGTCTAGTGTGTGTGTGTGTGTGTGTGTGTGTGTGTGTGTGTGTGTGTGTGTGTGTGTGTGTGTGTATGTATGTGTGTGTGTTTAGATCAGGTGGAGAGACTACAGCAGCATCCCACAGTGAAGATGGTCTAGTGTGTGTGTGTGTGTGTGTGTGTGTGTGTGTGTGTGTGTGTGTGTGTGTGTGTGTGTGTGTGTAGATCAGGTGGAGAGACTACAGCAGCATCCCACAGTGAAGATGGTCTAGTGTGTGTGTGTGTGTGTGTAGATCAGGTGGAGAGACTACAGCAGCCTCCCACAGTGAAGATGGTCTAGTGTGTGTGTGTGTGTGTGTGTGTGTGTGTGTGTGTAGATCAGGTGGAGAGACTACAGCAGCATCCCACAGTGAAGATGGTCTAGTGTGTGTGTGTGTGTGTGTGTGTAGATCAGGTGGAGAGACTACAGCAGCATCCCACAGTGAAGAACGGCTAGACCAGGAGGGGAAGAAAGAGACAGAGTGAGTGGGTAGAGTTTGGCTGCCAATACACACAGATGTGCTTAATGGATATGGTGATGAGGAACAATGTTTCCACAGCCATAGGCATTTGCGAGCAGAGAGGACATTTGGTTGGTAAACATCAATTTGATAAACAGATAAAGAGATACATTTAGGTAAGGGATGGGCTGCCCAGCAAGGTGTATGGGAATTGAGTTTCTGCCTAGTTTTGATGAGTTATGTTTAGTTATGGTTAGCTGACATGGTCCATGCAGATTTGAGTTAGGAAAGCAAGGCTGGCTGACAGTCGCAACACGCGTCACATGGTGTACCCGGGATCCGTAAAGGCCCTCCTTCATAGTACAACATGCGCTGTCTGTAGCCCAGTTTTATTGATATTGGGAATTTTATATGTGTATAGTTGTAAGGCGTTATGTTTAATTCTATTGGCTGACTTGGTACAAGGGGATTTTAGTTATACAAGCATAGTAAGGGAGGGATACAGCACCAGTGCACAACTGGCTGGCAACATCTGCAACACGCATCGCATGCTGCTCCGTAAAGGCCTTCCTACACAGTACAGCATGCGCTGTCTGTAGCCCACTCCTGCTAAACACAGCAACATGGCTAACGTGCGCTGTCTGTAGCCCACTCCTGCTAAACACAGCAACATGTAGCCCACTCCTGCTAAACACAGCAACATGGCTAACGTGCGCTGTCTGTAGCCCACTCTTGCTAAACACAGCAACATGTAGCCCACTCCTGCTAAACACAGCAACATGGCTTATGTGCGCTGTCTGTAGCCCACTCCTGCTAAACACAGCAACATGGCTAACGTGCGCTGTCTGTAGCCCACTCCTGCTAAACACAGCAACATGGCTAACGTGCGCTGTCTGTAGCCCACTCCTGCTAAACACAGCAACATGGCTAACGTGCGCTGTCTGTAGCCCACTCCTGCTAAAATTGAAGTAGCAGCTCTCAGACTCAGTGCAGTTGAAAAGTATAAAACAAAAACCATACAAATATAGACTGAACTATACAGATTTATACTATAAATACTCAGCTTAAGTAAAAACACAAGTAAAAACACAAGACATATTGCACAACAGAGAGACAAATACAGGTCAGGTTTGTGCAGTGTTAAGTGCGATGACAGCTCTGGGATAGAAGATGTTTCTCAGCCTGTCTGTTTTGGCTTTGATGGTCCTGAAGCGCCTCCCTGAGAGCAACAGTTCAAATAAGTGGTGACCAGGGTGTGATGAGTCTCTGAGGATGCTGTGGGCGGAGGGAAAGCAGTAAAGGCGATTATTAGCACAGACACACAGCCAGCCTTTTCATTGGTGCCATTACGTCTGTCCGTTAGTTTGAAGTTGTGAAGTTAGTTTGATGGTGATATTCAGGATTCAATTCAATTTGATTTATATAGCGCCCAAACAATACAACTGTCTCAAGGCGCTTTACAGAGCCCAGTGCCTGAACCCACCTGGAGCAAGTACAAGGGCCACAGGGGCAAGGAAGGGAGCCAATCAGAAACATGACAGATGAATTCATACACCAATCAGAAACATGACAGATGAATTCATACACATATTAGGATACGCAGGCTAGCATGCATGTAGCAAATGTACACGATACATACAATCATAAGATGGTATATACATGATACCCACAAGATTGAATAATATAAGAAGAGAGCATTCAAGTATGGTAGAACAGCTTAGTGGGTATACAGTATGCTCGTAAGGTTACTATTACAAGGGTAAGTATGGTGGCGATGATCAAGGGTGGCAATTATTTACATTACAAGTCAATGGGCTGGCACAGAGTATGAAGGGTGGATGCATGACATGTGGTGGGGATGGGTAGGCAATGGCAAAGGCAAAGGGTTTCTGTACGTAGATCAGGCGGAGAGACTACAGCAGTGGAGACAGTCTAGACTTGGAGGGGAAGAAAAGAGACAAAGTGAGTGGGCGGAGCTCGGCTGACTCATTTGTGTATAAGTACTTAATGGTTATGGTTATGGTGACAATTTTCGGCATTAGTTGCGCTATAAGAGAAATAATGTTGGTTAGTAAACAGCAATGGGATGAAATACACTTCTAGCCATCGAACAAGAAATGCAAGAAGTAGCATTAATTACAGAAAAAGTACAGGAGTGATCCAACAAATATTAGTGTACATTTTTTATAGTATGAGCGAGTAGCTCTGAGTACTGCATGTTACAGTATAAGCATTCTATATTTAGAGAGGTACATATTGTATGTACAGTATGGACAGCTTGTGTGCAGAGGTTGTGTAACATGAACAGAGACGAGATGGGGAGAAGGGGGGAAAGCACGAGAGGTACAAATGGAACAGTACATTGGAAGTGACAATAGACTGAGATGTGGCTACAGTGATGGAGGAATGATGTTTGTGGTACAGTATTTAGTTAACAAACTAACCAAATCCATACTAAATGTCTGTGTTGTTTCCTTAAAATACTGTCCTTCAATGTTTGTCTTGCCATGTTTGATGTTCATTGCCATCTTGATTTTCTTTCCACAGTGCCCTGCAGAGAGATAAAGCCTTGTACCTCATCTGATTGTAATCATCACCCCTAAATCCTCCATGATCACAGAACCAAGGCAGTTCCACATCTCAGCAAATCTGTTCCAGAGCTGTTGTGTTTTTCCTCGCTTCAATATTTTGGCCTCAACTCAGGGGAAAATACCATCCTGAACATGTATTTGAAATAATTCTCTGTAGCTTATCATGAAAGAGGGTTGTGTCAAACAATTACTATTTAGAAAGCACTTATGTTCTGTACAAGAGGGGGGCATCACGATCTCGCTGACATTGCAATTAACCAAAACCGTTTTTTGAAGAACACTGTAATAGAAAGCATGACTATTATATTGCTCTCTCTCCCTCTCTCAGTACATCTCAGTCTTTGATGATCTTTGCTAATGCACTGCCTCAGAGACAGACATGTTGTAAAATGGCTGTTAATAGGAGCTATGAGTTCTGTAGAGGCTTGTTGTTGTAGCCCTCTGATGTTGTAGCCCTCTGATGTCTGTACAATATGTGTTAGAATTGTTAAGAGTATAAGAATGAAATAACTTTTTTTTAGTGATTATGAACTTGAAGGAACAGATATAATTCAATCAAAAGGGATCATGAATCTGGAAATGTTTACACATTTTTCCAGACATTTCACAGATATAAAGACTGATGAAAAGGTGAAAGGGGGATGTCAACGGAGGGTGCCGTGTTCTAAGTATGCGAGATTGAAAAAAAGTTTATTTTGTACTCTACAAAATACATCTTTTTGTACCACAAACCACAATAATTCAAATTGTCATCCAGTATCATGTATGAACATAGTGTTTATTCCACAGAGCGGACTGGGCGGAGGCTGTTACCTTGGCATTCTTAATGATTCTTAATATTCCTCTACAGTCTACACTGTCTGTGCGGAGCATTTTTATAGTACGTGTTTGTGCCTATTTATGAAACAAAACCTTTAGGTGTTTGTAATTAATTATGTTACAATTCCATAGTTGTATTTCTGTTAATTTGTTTCTTTGATCAGGGCAACAGTTTGAATATTTCTTATTTAGTTTTTATTGTGTTTCAAAAATAAAGGCAAACCTGTATTTTGTGCAATAATATGTTGTAGTCTGCTGTAGTGTCCTGTTTTTCAGCATGTTTCTAGTATTATACTGGAAGACATAGTATGTAGCCTTTATTGTATCAAACTTCCTTTAATGACAGATTACTTTCTTAACAGCATAGACATTAAACTGAATCAACACCTTTCATAGCTGTGATTCTGTGAAGGTGTAGCTAGCAATGAAAACAATGACAGACTCATTTTTTATTGCTACATACTTTTGTGTATGAGTATAATAGACTATAATCAATTATTATTTGTTGTATTAATCACAATTATGTGCACAGATAAAAGTATGGTGAGTAGTTGACCTATTTTGTGATTAGCCCAATGTGGGCCCAATCTGAATGTTTCTGTCCCAGCAAGCAGACTCCTGGGTTGTGTTTCAGTGACTTCCCCTCACGTCACGTCACATCACATCTTCTCTTTTGCATTGTATTCCCCCATCACTCAGGGCTGGGTGCTCAGAGGAAAGCAGTGCACACTATGTAGCTGTCCATGTCAAGGAAGTATGCAACAACCAGCAGTAGACCAACTGTTTTCTTTGCAGGGTTAACAGGGCTGGAAACAACTCTGGGAGACAGCAGAGTCACCTTTGCCTTTTCCCTTGCTTACCATACCCAGATTGTGTTCCTGCTGCCTTACTGTCTTCTGTAAGTGAGGTCAGCGTGTCAGGGAGTGAGGTCATCTCTTAAAGTGTCAGGGAGTGAGGTCATCTCTTAAAGTGTCAGGGAGTGAGGTTATATTTTAAGGTGTCAGAGTGAGATTATCTCTTAAAGTGTCAGGGAGTGAGGTTATCTCTTAAAGTGTCAGGGAGTGAGGTTATCTCTTAAAGTGTCAGGGAGTGAGATTATATTTTAAGGTGTCAGAGTGAGATTATCTCTTAAAGTGTCAGGGAGTGAGGTTATCTCTTAAGGTGTCAGTCCCAGCAAGCAGGGAGTGAGGGAGTGAGGTTATCTCTTAAAGTTTCAGGGAGTGAGGTTATCTCTTAAAGTGTCAGGGAGTGAGATTATATTTTAAGGTGTCAGAGTGAGATTATCTCTTAAAGTGTCAGGGAGTGAGGTTATCTCTTAAGGTGTCAGTCCCAGCAAGCAGGGAGTGAGGGAGTGAGGTTATCTCTTAAAGTTTCAGGGAGTGAGGTTATATTTTAAGGTGTCAGAGTGAGATTATCTCTTAAAGTGTCAGGGAGTGAGATTATCTCTTAAAGTGTGAGGGAGTGAGGTTATCTCTTAAAGTGTCAGGGAGTGAGATTATCTCTTAAAGTGTCAGGGAGTGAGGTTATCTCCTAAAGTGTGAGGGAGTGAGGTCAGCGTGTCAGGGAGTGAGGTCATCTCTTAAAGTGCAACAAAATCACTTAAAAAAGATATTTTGGAGAAATGTGTTCTATGGTTTTGTCAAGTAAGCGTTTACAGTTTTTCACAATTGTTAACACACGTTTTTCAAAACAATAACGGCTTTCTCAAAACTGCACACAGAAAACTGAAAACCTCACACACAAAATGCTAAACCTGACACTCCCTTTACAAGATGACTCTTTGCAATCAAATCTCTTAACTGTTCACAAAATGGAACTCGTGTTTTCATTGGGTTTCATTGAGTACACACAACTAAGCATTTGCTGCACACTACCAAGCATTTAGAGCACACTGCAGTGCTAAATTGAAAACAAAATCATCGAAATGGAACACATGAATGAGCCATTTCTCCTTTTGTAAAATGTCTCAGTGTAGGCCTACTTTTTTCATAGTCAAACATAAAACAGCACACAAATATGCAGCAAAAAAAATTGTATTTCGGTACAAACAGAGAACAGTACAGTACTGTAAACCGTGTGATACCGTTGTTCTCACAAACCATATTTACAATTTCAGTCTCCTCTTCGGCGGTGAAAGTGTGTGTTCTTCCTCCACGGTGTGGTTCTCTTCCAGTCCTGCGCCAGTAGTTAGGAATAACTCACAACCGAGAGTAAGTAAGTAGTTGGTACTTTACTGTACACGGAGCAAACCGGGCGAACGCACCGGAGACATGCAGGTACAATACAGAGATGGAAGACACACGGCGCATGCGCCAATACAGTTACAGTTTTTCTCGATTGTTTTCACACATTTAGCGAATCATGGGTCACCTTCATCTAATGCTCACATCTACTTTGCACAGCAAGAGTCTTCTCTGGCGAATGGGTTAACTATTTCTCATTGCTTTCACACAAATGTCTTTGAGTGTTAACACACTTTTCAAAACAGTTAACACACTTCTCAGAGAAAGACACAAAACCTTATTGAATAACCATGTCAACACATTGCAGACACTTAGTAGCAGCCTACTGAAACTGCTCTCTATATTCTAAATATTGTCAGCACCTGTGTGAACTCTCTGTGCAAAACTAATCAAGTAGTTCTCAACCTCTAAAAGAGGTCAATAGATTGAAGTTGATACCAAGCATGTTTCGAGGAGCCACCAACAACCAACAACCTCAGCAAGGACCAGGACGAGGACAAGGAAGAGGTCGTGGTAGAGGTAGAGGGGCCCCTGTCAGGGACGTGGCATTCGTGTAAGATGCTCTAATGAAATTAGGGCAAGAGTCATTGATCACATAGTCAATCATGACCTCTCCATGAGAGAGGCTGGCCAAAGGGTTCAGCCAAACCTGAGCCGTCATACTGTTGCATCAATTGTTTGTACGTTCGGCAATGACAATGACACTTTGCTGGCCTTTACAGTCAATGTACCGTACTGTATTTCACTGTATTTGCACTCTTGGCAACCACCATTTCTATACTTTTGTAAAGTGTGTTGCCACAATACAATGTATATGTAGTTTCACTAAAGTAATTTACAACGAATTCTGATTACTTTATATTTACAGTATTTATAGCCTATTACACTATTTTTACAGAATCAACACACTGGCCCACACTGGTGGCAGGGGGAGAATGTTCACTGCAGAACAGATTTGACCTTTTTACTGTATATTGAAACCTGTAATTTTGACTTCTTACAGAATATACATGTAATGTGAAAAAATGACTGCAATAAATATTTTTGTGTCAGAATGTTTGCCATTTTGTACACAGTAGAGCAAATGTAAATCAATGGTGTTGACAGGTCCTTGTTTAGAATATATTGTATAGTGTTTAGCAATACAAAAAAAGAACTACAATATTTTACTGTATACAAATTTTCAGATTTCAAATACTTTCTGACAGTATATTCCCTAAGTAAGAGTGCTCAGTGCAAAACCCAAATTGTAGTATGTTGGCAGTGGTAAAATAGTCAATACTGTGAGGGTGTTGCACAAAAGTTGAAGTGATGGTTACAGAGGTTGATATTGATAGCTGTAGTTTGAATTTTGTTATCCATTGTTAAATAAATGAGAAAACATACATTTTCAATTGAGCACAAATTGTAGGTTTTGATGGAAATGTTTGGTTTTAATGGGTGTGTGATACGTTTTGAGAAAGTGGTGTCATTCTGAAAACATCATACAGTGTTTTGGTCATTTCAGCTTCTGTTAAGGGCTGTGTTTGTGCTGTTTTGCAAAAGTAAACAGTGAATGGAAAAATGTGCCAAAGCAATCGAGAAAAACTGTAACACTAACATGCCAGCAGACTGGCGCTGCAAAATACAAATACTGTGAGCACAATGTATTCTATTGATATGCAGTATTACAGTACACAAGGCAAATAGATTTCGTACCTGTTCTCCATGCTGAAGTTTCTAATGATGGCAGCAACTGTGAAGCGGCTGAGATTTGGTTGGACACTCTGGCCAGCCTCCCTCATGCTCAAACCATGGTTGAGCACATGGTCTACCACAGCGGCCCAAATCTCATTAGAGATGACCATTCTCCTTCTTCTTCTTTCTCCTCCTCCTTCTTCTCCTTGTCCTTTTCATCCTCTTCCTCCTCCTTGTCCTCCTCCTCCTCCTCGCCCTGGTCCCCGTCCTTCTTGTCCTCCTCTTCCTCCTTCTCTCACTCTTACCCCTCTCCTTCTCTGGTTGTTGATCTCTTCAAAGTTCTCCATTGTTTACCAAACAAAACAGAGGCTCAAGGCACTTTTATGCTGCAGTCCTCATTGCAAATTGCTCAACCGACCTGAATGTTTAGAGATTTGACTATTAGTGTGTTGTAGGTTGATGCTTTGAGATTTTACTTGAGAAGTGTGTGCAACAACTGAACATTGTGTGTAGTGTTTTGACAACAAGGTGATGTGTAATTGACATCAGAGTGTAAACAAGGAAAATCAGAGTCTAATGCAGATAAGGGAGTGTGAAGTAGTGCCAAATTGGGTCGAGCGATTGGTACATGAAGTGAAGGTTGTGCCAATTGTGCCGAATTTTCGCTTTTTGTGTGTTAACAACTGTGAAAAACTGTAAGTCTGCCGGGTTTTATTGAAAAAGAAATCCCTTCCCTTTGAGCCAAATGACACACAGTTTGAGGTTAAAATGCAGGTGCCACAAACCCAGTATTGTAATAGAACACATATCCTGTAGCAGTGTGAAGATTAAGTGTAAAATCTCCTTACCTCATCAAGGTCCTACAGAAACATGATTGACAGCTGTCACTGGCCAGTACATCCTCCTGCTCTTGCCAGGTAACCTGCTTCCTGTTGCCAATTGCTATCACTCCTGATGATTTCTGTATCATACAGGCTACACAGATTATACGGTATGTTTTTTTTTCACATTTTCTCATGTTATCTACAGAACTACAAAACATTGAGTATAATTTCAGAATGCTGTGTCACTCCTTGCCTAACACTGCCACCTTGTGGCGCGGTGGCAACCTTCTGGTCCTACCA
This sequence comes from Clupea harengus, assembly GCF_900700415.2. Lineage (NCBI taxonomy): Eukaryota > Metazoa > Chordata > Actinopteri > Clupeiformes > Clupeidae > Clupea > Clupea harengus. The sequence continues at coordinate 460,488 of NC_045173.1, read as the reverse complement.
AGAGTACAAACATTTTCTCAGTGGTTTTGGCACAATTCACAAAAGAACACTTTGAATCCGACCATCTAGTGACATTGACAGTGCACTAATGATGGTGTGGCAGTGTTCAATGTACAGAAGATATGTGGACGATATACATTAAAAGTGCATGCCACCATTTTGGGCTTTGCAACACAGAAAAAGCGCCTTACCTTCTTGGAAACCATTTGTAAGGTTCTCATCATTGACAATGAGTGGGAAGAACTACTACATCTGGTCGAGTGGGACAATCTACACTTTCACCATGGAAACTTCAGGTACCTAAAGGTTTGATGGCGTCAGACGAAGGCTGCTTCAGTTCTTTACATTCTTTTATTCATGACGTTATATGATTGAGTATGATATATGAAGGTGGAAAGTCTATAATCTTCAGTTTCCCAATAGGATGTCATTCCTGGGGTCACTGCAGGAATTAATTTGGCTGTTGTAAATATAGGTTATATCCAGTCTCCTATCCGTTTTTTTCTTCATACCATACAATGACTCAAAACCTAATTCACAATACTCATTACATATTAAATTAGTTGGAGAAAAACACTAATCTGTTCTGGTGGTCAGTCAGTATCAATGAAAGAGATCTAGAAGTATTGCGTTCTCAGGGTACATGGATGCATTCAGAGCATATTCATTGATGGGATTATTTCCCTTCGTAATGGGAACCATGCATTTTGAGGGAATTACAAGATTTTGCAGGTAATCCCTAGTTGGTGATGGCATTATATTTGATGAATGTCCTTGTTGTTTTGAAAATGTAAGGTATGTTGGTAATTTAATGTAAAGGTAATGTAAAATCTAAGGTATGTTGCTGATGTAAAGCTAATGTCAAATGTAAGGTATGTTAGTAATTTAATGTAAAGGTTATGTAAAATGTAAGGTATGTTGGTAATTTAATGTAAAGGTTATGTAAAATGTAAGGTATGTTGGTAATTTAATGTAAAGGTTATGTAAAATGTAAGGTATGTTGGTAATTTAATGTAATTTAATGTCAAATGTAAGGTATGTTGGTAATTTAATGTAAAGGTTATATAAAATGTAAGGTATGTTGGTAATTTAATGTAAAGGTTATATAAAATGTAAGGTATGTTGGTAATTTAATGTAAAGGTAATGTTGTAAAATGTAAGGTATGTTGGTAATTTAATGTAATTTAATGTCAAATGTAAGGTATGTTGGTAATTTAATGTAAAGGTTATATAAAATGTAAGGTATGTTGGTAATTTAATGTAAAGGTTATGTAAAATGTAAGGTATGTTGGTAATTTAATGTAATTTAATGTAAAATGTAAGGTATGTTGGTAATTTAATGTAATTTAATGTCAAATGTAAGGTATGTTGGTAATTTAATGTAAAGGTTATATAAAATGTAAGGTATGTTGGTAATTTAATGTAAAGGTTATATAAAATGTAAGGTATGTTGGTAATTTAATGTAAAGGTAATGTTGTAAAATGTAAGGTATGTTGGTAATTTAATGTAAAGGTTATATAAAATGTAAGGTATGTTGGTAATTTAATGTAAAGGTAATGTTGTAAAATGTAAGGTATGTTGGTAATTTAATGTAATTTAATGTCAAATGTAAGGTATGTTGTAAAGGAGTTGCAAAAGTAAATGAGAAAAACTAAGAAATGATGACTTGACTGTCATGGGAATATAACACTATAACAGTAACACAATGTAGATACAAGGCACATGAGGTTTCATATCCTTTATTTAGTTCCCTCTTTTACTAAGAGCTTAGAGCACTGGACCACCTGAGTTCATGGATAAATGTTGTGCAGACAAAATAGATGCCGTTATTAAATACCTATTTTGCCTACATTAGATTGCTTTTATCTCAGCTATACTGTACTAACTGTGCCAGTGCTATAATGTTGTAATGATACGTCATTGTAACGTAAATAGACAGAGGCAGGACAGGTTTTCTGTGTCAGTATCAACAAACATTGCTGGTGGGAAGGTAGGTACAGTAGGTAGGTATCAAACACATTTGAACAATCTACTTTCTTCTTAAATTGCCTTCTCGGTTCACTGACAGTTGATACAGTGTTACCTTGATGTGATCCTGAAATTGTGTGTGAAGGCCATCACATGCACACAGAACAGGTCACTTTAGTTCAATCACGTGCACTCGAGTGCTCGACTCTAGTGTTCAACTCCAGTGCACTAAAGGTCACTAAAGGTCATATCCAAATGACTGAGATAGCAAACAACTATTGCAACTCTGCCAATGTTCTAATGAAGAGTTAACCACACAAGTACAAAAAAAAAGGAACGGACTTAAACTTGCAGGTCTATGGAGGAGAAGAAGGGGCGTAGCAGACATAATGATTATTGGAGGTCATTGGGTAGAGACAGGTGTTCCTCGGACATGTTAGTGTGTTCTGTGTCAAATCAAACTTTGAGCTCCATGTGCTGTGAGTGTACTTTTTGTTTTTTGGAAGGTGTGAGACCACTTTTGACTTCTGACGCAGGGGCAGGAGGATGTTTAAGAGCAATGTTTGCACAGGCAAATACACTATTACACGATACGCTATTAGCCAGATTCTTTAGTTTGTTCAAAATGTGTGTTGTGGGTGAACATTATTGACAGAACCAAAATGTTTTCCTGGAGGAAAAAGTTTCCTGGTCTCTTGTGTTTTTGAACTTGGCAAGGACAGCTCACGTGCATGTGTGTGCAGTCAGTGGTCACTGGTCATGTTGACAGCTCACGTGCGTGTGTGTGCAGTCAGTGGTCACTGGTCATGTTGCTTGGGTAGAGCTCCTGACAGACTGTTCATCCACCTCATGTGTTGGCAGTAGAGTTCCATCATAAGGGAGAGGGTATGGTGAGGTCTACACGTTTGAATGTTTTGACATGTTTATCAATGTGAATCCAGCTTGTGACTGTTGTGACTCAATTTGTCCCTGTTGTGTGCTTTTGAGACCCGTACTGGACAGTCTCTTGAGGTATATTGGTTGCTATGGAGAATGCAGAATGCACTCAATATTTTGAGATCATGCTGTTCCATCACAGAACAAACGGTAGTATGCAGGGTAAAGAGGACATCATGTTTTTTATGTACAAATCCCCCCTTTACAGTCATAATTATATACATTTACATAATACTCATGCTAGCCATGAAAATGTGAAAAAAGAATATCTCACCATATCAAACAGAAAACACTGAATCGTGCTGGGAGAGTGGAAGTGAGACGGGACCAGTATGACCAGAGGCAGCGCAACTTACCAATGTTGGCTAAATAAATGTTCATTCATTAATAAAAAAAACTACAAAATGTAATGGTGGGGACTTATTTACATGTATCATTTTATAATTCAGAATATATAAGAGCTAAATACATCTGGAATTGCAAGAAGAAATAATTCACAATTGACAGTGATTGCACATTTCCCATTTATTCCTTGGCAGACACTACTTAAGCTTGGTATCAATCCGTGTTGTTCCGGAATGTTAACCTGGAATCTAGCAGGAAACCAGATCTGCAGTAAATATTACTGATAACAACACAAGATAATCCAAAACATGCCTGCTGTCACAAACAGCACCATTTATACAGATTACACACACACCTGTTATTTCTAAAACAAAATCTATACTTATGTACACATCAGTCAGCATCAGTAAAAAATAATATTCACAATATACATAAAAAGAGCAATAATTTACAATCTCTCAAAACTGAGACTTGAGTCGATACTTAAAGTCAACATCATATGTTGGCTGGAGGATCCCTAAACCAGCTCGTGATTGATCAAGTGGGGGGGTTTTAACATCCGAGTCCAGCAGCTCCATATCGAAGTAGCAGAGCAGAAGAGCGAGGAACTGCTTGATTTCATGCACAGCAAAGAAACGTCCCGGACATTTAGTGACCCCAGACCCGAAGGGCATATAATAGTAGCGGAGCTTGCGTCCGTCTCTGTAGAAGCTGGTTTTCTCCTGGCCATCTTCATCCAGGTACCTGTCATATTTGTAGGTCTGCAAGAAAACAAAAAACAACAACAAGTTCAGAGAAGTTCTGTTATCAGCATAATGATTCTTATTACTTTTGATATGACCAAGTAAGGATAAGGTCAATTGATGAGATCAATTTCACCAACCAGAGGATCCTCGTAGATCTCAGGATCAAAGTGAAGCATCTGTGGATAGAGTGCTATGACATCATCTTTGCGTATATGGTAGGACTCTTTGTTATCCAGGTGGAGCAGGAAGTCCTCCTTGGCAACCCTAACGTTGAGAGAAGCACTTGACAGACGCATGGCTTCCTTGATGATACTTTCTGTTTGGCAGAGACAAACAACCATAATATCAAAATCTACATGATCGTAAGAGCTAATACAACAATAACAGCACTGATCTGAAGATTATTGTACCTAAGACTGGCAAGTTGTCCAGTTGCTCTCTGCTCATAACCAGGTGTGGGTTCATTGGATCTGCTTTCTGGTCGGAACTTTCTAGAACCCTCTTCACCTCCTGGGTAGCGGCACGCATGGCATCTGGACTCCTGTGGACAAGGACATTTAGGAAGGTTACCAAAACGCCGTCACTAACCATGTTTTATGTTTATCAATTCTATTTACATGGAAGAGTACAGTCAGACAGTGAAGGGTTGCAAAAGCAGTTAAAGAATAAGTTGCTCCCTACTGATGGTATATCTGAATGACTTCCTGTAAGCAATCAAATCTTAAGCTGAAAGTTGTGCCCTGAATGTGTACTTCAATCTGTGCATGGTTATGTAACCCTTATCACTCAACAGAACTCATCCAGCTCCGGCTATTATCAGTAGCTCTCACTGAATGACTTGATCTTGATAGCATTTATCTTGTGACTACTGTGCTGTTCCCTGATTCCTGGAGATGTTCTTGTACCTGATCATGTAGAGGAGGGCCCAGAAGGTGGCGGGCAGGGTGTTGGCCTGGGACGCCCAGAGCAGGGCGACGTGGGTGCGGGCCTTGCCGATGTCGTTGAAGGTGGACAGGGTGTCGTTTAGGAGCATGCGAAGAGAAATCAAGTCGGACATGTTCTCTCTCTTGCTGAGGTTTTCGTGAAGCAGTGTCTTGGCCAGGTTCTCACGGGCGCTGTGGCCACTCTTGAACACGTGGATGGGCAGACCAGCAACCAGCGCCGGGAAGATCTTGTCAAACTCTTTAAAGTTCTCCAAGGCGTTGAGCACGAGGGCTTTCTGTGCGTCCCGGTGAGCCTGGACCTTGTCACCGTTGCTCAGCTCCTTCCCAAACAGTGTGAGGTACCCTGACTCGAACATGACCTTGTAGCAGAAGGCAAAGATGCCGTCCACCTCCCAGTTGGAGGAGCTGACCTTCAGGGTGTCAGACTGGAGCATGACGGTCTGGAGATTCTCCATCATGGTCTCGATGAGTGACGGCAGGGCCTCTCCCTGCAGGGTTTTCATGAAGGTCTGGTGCAGGTTTTCTGTTGTGTAGCCGTCGCTTGGGTCCATGCTGTCATGGCCAAAAGCCTAGAATCACCAGAAACAAGGCAAATCATAATCAGACTCAACCAAAAAAGATACTGAGACTATTTAGAAAACTATTAAACATTTTAATTTAACAGCTTATTTGTTTTTACTTGGCAGGGAAACTGACACATTTAACTCAAAATCAAAAATCAAAATCTGCTTTGACGTGCTATATTTCTTATGTCTTCGACCGGTTGTGTTACATACCTTGACAGAGGCAGCAAAGTGGAATTTCTTCCAGTCAAGGTGTCTGCCCTGCCGGATGACGGAATGATAGGAGAAAGGATCGCACAGGAAGTGAACATAGTCACCAGCAATCTTACAGGTGAATATGTGTCCATACTTCCTCTGCCGACTGCGCAGGAACTCAAGCGGGTTGGCTCCAAACTGGAGGGCACAACCAAGATAGGGGATCAAGCCGTTCTCCACGGGTGGCTCTCCAGGCTGCCTGAACAAAAAAGAATCACACAATCACAAATCAGATAGAGAGAAAGGACCAAGTTCCATCATGTACCCAGGCAGATTAATAGAGTGCCATCATGTACCCAGGCAGATTAATAGAGTGCCATCATGTACCCAGGCAGACTAATAGAGTGCCATCATGTACCCAGGCAGGCTAATAGATTGTTGATGGGGTTACAGGTTTTTTCACACCCCGATATTTGTTGGAAACAGCTGGTCAAACTTTCAACTGTGATGTGTAGAACAAATGACACTGCTAAACTAAATCTAAATCTTGCTCTTGCTTTAGTAGGCATTCAATTCATATTTTGACATCCTTGTAGATACATTTTATCATTTAAAAACTGTCCAGCTGAAAGAGCAGCTAATCAACACCATTACATGAGATGAGTATGTAAACCCTGTAATCAGTTGTACTGTTATAAAAGCTTTGGTTCTAATTTCCATAGCAATCATAGGATGCGTATGGAGAGTCTCCACATACATGTACATTTCTACCCAAGAGGAAAACACTTGCCCTATTAATGCCCTATTAATACTAAATTCCGTGTTTAGATAATGAGATACATTTAGATAAATAGATTACCTCCTGCGGATCCCTAAAACCAGCCACAGGCAGCAGCAGAGTCCCACCACGACAGCCCATATGAAAGCAATGGTTATCATCGTTGCAATGTGAGAATGGGAGGTACACTAAACATGTAATCCTGGAGGATGCACTGAAGTGTTCTTCTCTGTCCCAGCTTTTATAGCGTGGCCATATCACAACTTGTGACGTAATTGCGTCATTTTGCCAGAAGCCTCTAGGAAATCAGAACGTGTGCAGATGTCTGTGTGTGTTTGTGCATCTGTGTGCGTCTACATGGCCTTGAACAGAGTTCATGGACACCTCTACCTGTACTTTGAATGTGCTGTTCGTTGGGAAACCATTTCAAGGTCTTTGATATGGGTGATATGCGTACGGTAAGGACAGTAGAGATGTGCATGATAATAATTGTATCTCACCTTTCTAACTTTGATTTAAGACATTCAGTAGCATTGTTTAGCACCTGTCTTCATACCACAATTTGACTTCTAAAAGCCATCTAAAAAGTATGAAATGAAACCTAATCTGTTGGCAGACTGATGTTCTGTGGTTTTTAATTAACAAATATGATTATTGTGGCCTATATGTATGCAACAACATTCCGCCCCACACATAACTTTACACACAAATGAAGCTAAATGGTGAAATACATATTTCCACACATCAAATAAATCAGTTGGTTGCTTTTTCATTTACAAATATGCATTTGACAAACCTTATGTGCTGAAGTATTAAAGTGATGACTATATATAACTATTAAAGTGATCACTATACCACTATATATAATATATCAGTCAACATAACTATTATACAACATAAGTCATTTGCATATAACATCCATAGTGCTCATTTTGACGTGCTCCCAGTGCCTGGGAGAGACTCCTTTGAATTCATACTGTAGTAACCTAGATGAGTCGCCTCTGCCAAGGGTCACTGCTGGTTAAGAGGGTTACTGGTGGTTAGGAATTGCTGTTGGTCACATGATTCATTGCATCAGTGCTCGAGCAACGTTTTGTGTGCTCCATCATCAGAAACAGGCATGAGAGAAAGAAAACCTTGGATTCCATGACTACATTGACTTTACATAAAGAGAGCAATCAAAACATTGTATATATATTATGTTGTGTTAGACACATATTCGCAAAATATTAACAAAACACATAATTCATACTTTATCTGCCTCTCCATTTCCATGTAACTGTTAGTCTTACTTTACGACTGCCTATACTTAATCACGCTCCTCTACTGTAGCGCTTTATCAGTCACACCGTCACAGTGGCTACGGCGCTGCCAACACTGATGAGCTAACTTTAATGATAAGGGAAGACCTTGAAGGCCAACTGCAGTCGTTTGTAATTATTAACACTTGTTGAACCAGTGGGGCCTCCACTTGGCCTTGAAGCCAAAGATAAACCACGCTGGATGCCATGCCTCGCCACCAGTTCGGAAATCAAATCTATTTATGTGGAGGATCTCCAGCTCTGCAAACAAGCTTTACCTCAAATTCAACACATTCAAATGAGGTGCAGTGATTGGACAACCTGTCTTTAGGCTGTAAGAAAAAGGAAGTTTCTTTTGTGGTTGGTGCAGAAATCTGTCTTTGTAAGAAAAAGGAAGTTTCTTTTGTGGTTGGTGCAGAAATCTGTCTTTATTCCAGTAAAGTGCAGTAACGAAGCACGTGGAACACTCCCGTACTATGATTAATTGCAGTCAGTCACACCTTTCTCAGCATTCTTGCTAGGGTTACCGTAATATTTGACACGCATATGCTTTAACGTGGAAGAAAGGGTCATTTCAGTAAATTAGCCGGTGCTGTGTTCCTGTGAAAAAGTAGGTTTTTGCATGTGATGTTATGCATATTAATATATATATATCCCAGACCCTAGAACTAACCCGAATCCAAAACGTACAGATCAGGCGTCACCTTTGGTCTGAGCTGTGGTGGAAGGGGGAAACCTACCCTTACAATACTAATAACCTTGACCGACTGAAATCAGATTATTATTTTATCACGCCTCAGAGTATGTGATTGCTGAGACAGCTGTCTGGTGATAACCACTTCCACATGTTCAACAGTCACTGTGATTAGGGGCATGCCATGGAACTATTATGCAACCAGCAATAACTAGTGATATGGGACAATCTTACCGAGAGACCAAAAAAGGTGATGGCGCTCCAGTGATTTTTCCATAACGCCTGTGTCTTTCCCACTAGTCATCAGGGATATGCCCTATGTGCTTCTGTGTTTTCCGGGCTGAAACTCCCTGCAAAAATGGATAAAAAGCTTTCACATTATGGCATTGCCAGCTATACTGCCAAAAGACATCGGTTAGTGTCTTATCAAGCTTCTATCGGTGTCAGCTGGGCTGTTGGTGGTGTTTGCAAAGTTCTTGCATGCCTTTTAGGTAGTTAGCTTGCTAGTTTTGGAACAGAACTCCTTATTGCTGCTTTAAAGCAGGTTGGTTGGTGCTTGATTACTGCCAATTTCAGCATAGCGCTGTGAATGCAGTCCTTCATGGCCTGGCCTGTATAATCACCAGATCTGAACCCTGCTTCCATCTTCCCACCAAAGAAACTTCTCACACGCCATGAAGCGTCGGTTTAAATTTCCCCTGAATATTTTCAAAAACTGAATGCTAAAATGCGTGGTCTTCAAAGGTAGAATTGTGTCAAATGGAGGATTCTTTGTTGAATACCAAAAACTGTTGAATAACATAGTTCTATGAAATAATATCATAACGGCATTGTCAATGTACTGATTATGATTTGACTGAAGTAATGTCACCATGGTGAATACAAATATATGTATATTTTTAGCAAAACATAAATGATTCAACATGTTTGAAACTTAGTGAATGTTTGCGTATGCTGTGGAAGAATTTATTAAAACTGAAAAAATGAAAGGATATAAATATTGCCAAGAGAAGAGAGAATTTCCCCCTGTTACTGTCAAGAAAGCATATGAATGAAAATAACAATATCAAAAGAAGAACAACAACAACAAAAACAGAGCTTGACTGAAAAGAAGAAAACAGCTCTCCCCACGCAGGCATGCCCTATAGCCTCTCAAACACCATAAAAGTCGAACGTGGACAAAAAGTGATTATGTCACTTTATCTTGAAAAGCTAAAGTGACATACAGATAACATGTTTGTGGACTCTTTCGTTCTTTTGTTTGTCAAGCACTTCCTCTTGAAAACATCAATGCTTCAGGGTTCAGTAGAGATGACACACAGGCACCACAGGCAGTGCAGCAGTGAATGAATGTGTTCACAACTGGGTTCCAGTACAGCTCATTGATGCAGAGTGTCCTTCAATAACTGATAAGTATGAGATATGATTTGAGCTGAGGAATAGCACTGTGTACATCATGAAAGGTGCCACTGTAGAGGTCTCTGATGTAGTTCAGTTAGAGCGGAGCCACTGTAGAGGTCTCTGATGTAGTTCAGTTAGAGCAGACCCACTGTAGAGGTCTCTGATGTAGTTCAGTTAGAGCAGAGCCACTGTAGAGGTCTCTGATGTAGTTCAGTTAGAGCGGAGCCACTGTAGAGGTCTCTGATGTAGTTCAGTTAGAGCAGAGCCACTGTAGAGGTCTCTGATGTAGTTCAGTTAGAGCAGAGCCACTGTAGAGGTCTCTGGTGTAGTTCAGTTAGAGCGGAGCCACTGTAGAGGTCTCTGATGTAGTTCAGTTAGAGCAGAGCCACTGTAGAGGTCTCTGATGTAGTTCAGTTAGAGCAGAGCCACTGTAGAGGTCTCTGGTGTAGTTCAGTTAGAGCGGAGCCACTGTAGAGGTCTCTGATGTAGTTCAGTTAGAGCAGAGCCACTGTAGAGGTCTCTGGTGTAGTTCAGTTAGAGCGGAGCCACTGTAGAGGTCTCTGGTGTAGTTCAGTTAGAGCAGAGCCACTGTAGAGGTCTCTGGTGTAGTTCAGTTAGAGCAGAGCCACTGTAGAGGTCTCTGATGTAGTTCAGTTAGAGCAGAGCCACTGTAGAGGTCTCTGGTGTAGTTCAGTTAGAGCGGAGCCACTGTAGAGGTCTCTGATGTAGTTCAGTTAGAGCAGAGCCACTGTAGAGGTCTCTGATGTAGTTCAGTTAGAGCAGAGCCACTGGGCCAAGAGCAGGATACATCTTCTGACGTATGGATGATCAGAAACAGCTTCAAGTTTATCATCTTCGAGAAAACTAACATTTAGCTAAAACATCCACATCCATCCATCCCGCTGGCTCTTTCAAACCAGTCCCTACCCGGGTTCGAATCACGCTGAGGCCCAGGATGGCTCGGCCCACTGAGTTCTGGCAAGGGCATCCCTAATTTCATTTGAAATCAAAGTTCAAATTCTTTCCTCATATTTGTTCATTTCTATTACTGGTGTGATAAAGTGCCGCCTCATTGGGGCCCTATTTCTGATCCGGAGCTCCTCTCTGGCGGCGGCAGGATCCCCCTCGCACATGTTTACTGTAGTTTCTTCCTGCAGGCTACTAGGTAGCCTGCCCCAATACCAAGCTTTAGACGCTAAATTATTGATAACAGAGAGAGGAAGTAAAAAGAATGTCAAAAGAAAAGCACATTGACTGAACCATGATCAATGTCAAAGAAATGAAATTAAGTAATGGTGTGCACACCTTGGCCTTGAGACGTTTATGGCCTGTTGCTGTGGGTAACACTATATGCTCCGACATGATTAACACTATATGCTCCGACATGATTAACACTATATGACATGATTAACACTATATGCTCTCACATGATTAACACTATATGACATGATTAACACTATATGCTCCGACATGATTAACACTATATGACATGATTAACACTATATGCTCTCACATGATTAACACTATTTGCTCTGACATGATTCATTTCCGTATCACCTCTCCATTTATGCATCCGGGTGAATTTACTACTAATTCATGCTACCTGTGTGTTATTTCGGTGTGTTGCAGAGGTTCATCTATGATGGCAGTGCTTATGGCACTGCATAGGCTACCTAGGCTGTACTGCTATGTGAAGGTGTTGTCAGCGTAATTGTTGTGAGGTTATACAGTATTGTGTACCGAGCAACATCCGTAAGGTGCACCCCAGCCTGAAGGTTCTCACCCGTAAGGTGCCCCCAACCAGAAGGTTCTCACTCGTAAGGTGCCCCCAACCAGAAGGTCCTCATCCGTAAGGTGCCCCCCAACCAGAAGGTTCTCACCCGTAAGGTGCCCCCAACCAGAAGGTTCTCACCCGTAAGGTGCCCCCACCCGGAAGCTGCAGGGTAATTGGAACACTAGTCCTACCTGTTACCTGTTTAGTTAAGCTGTCAAAGTGGGTGGCGTCAGGAGAAAGACCTAATCAGTCCTCACTCAGCACACCCCATGACAGACTGGCTCAGGCCTCAGAGTCAATCTCATGCAACAGAGTCAAACAATACAATTGAATAGACATGTCATAAATGTCTTCAACAGACACAATGAAATTACTTGAAGGGAAAATCTAATTTTGCACAAATTATGAATTGAATGGTAAAACACTTGTCAACAGAAATGTTAACAGAAATGAATAACTGCCAAGTAAGCCATTTTGCAGTATCCTGTAGGCCTAAACTTCACTAGAACCTTTCACTTTTCAATAATAATCACAAATGTAAGAACCTTCTTGTGTGAATTAATTATTAATTAGTTCATGAAAACATGACAGACATAATTAATGGCAGGGGTAGCATATTGAAATCATCAGTGCCTATCTACATATTATGAACAACATCGCCATTCATATTATGCAAAAATATTGTTCTTTTGTGCAGGTAGCTTGTAGGATAAATAATCAGTGTATACCACTGGATGAGCTCAAAGTATAGCTCTAAAGACTGCCTGATGCCTTGGTGCTATGGTGAGTGCTGAGCAATAATAGGTGGACCTTTGCTTTAAGTCTACACAGAAATCATAGTAGCATACTCCAAAACGAATTTGTCAGCATAAGGAAAGTTTGGTAGGCCAATTGAGTTTCTCCTTTGGTCAGTTTCGTGTCAGTGTTTGGGCTAGATTTGATTTTCACCCTGCTAAAAATAGAAAACATCACTAAAGTTTTAATGGTTTCAGAGGTTATAATGTTTAATGTATAATTACGTGGCACGGTGGCTCAGGTGCTTGCACTGCCTCCTCACAGCAAGAAGGTCATGGGTTCGACTCCCGCATGGGGTGCTGTTGGCTCTGGGGGGCAGGTCCTCAGGTGGGCTATCTCCCGAGCCTTTCCGTGTGGAGTTTGCATGTTCTCCCCGTGTTCACAAGGGGTTTCCTCCACTAAGAACCCCAACAGAAAAACATGCAAAAAGAACAGAACACATGTCCATCCCTGACCAAAGATGGACAGTTCACTTGACTTGGTCCCTGGGCGCTTACAAGCTGCCCACTGCTCCTGGGGGGTCCTGGAGGAGGGACAGTCCAGGATGGGAAAAGGCAGAAGATAAATTCACTGCAACCTCAGGTGTGTGTGTCCTGTGTCGCCTCCATATATTCACGTGTGTGTTCCAGTGTGTCGTGTGTGCCAATAAAACCTGACAATTTATTATTAATTAATGAAGATTGGATTGTTTTGGTTTGCATTGGTTTTTCTCAGCAGGGCAGACAACCATGACCACTTTACAGCACTCAGACCACTCAACTTATTCTCTTCTGCCACCATGTGGTCACGTCACACATTGCACCACTGAAGGTAGAACCAAATCAAATCAATTCAATTCAATAAGCTTTATTGGTATGACCTCTTAAAATAAATAGTATTGCTAAAGTAAACTCATATTAAGAACAAATAAACACAGTTGGTAAAGTGCTACGGCCGTGAGTAAACCTCACTCCCCGACACCTTAAGACTTGTGCTAGGGACAGACACTAGCACCCATGGGTTTTGGCCTCTTTGCTAGCATGTGTGCCTCCCGTGTCCAAGGTTGCAAGTTTGCGTCCGGTGTGGGACTGTGTTTGTCCACACAACGCAGGTTACATTGGTGCTGTGGATCCGGAACGGGAGTGAGGTTTTAGGGGGGTGAGTGTAACGGTAGCTGGCAGGTACAGTACTGTGCAGTAAACCTCTCTCCCCGACACCTTAAGAGATGTGCTAGCAACAAACGCTACTGCCCGTAGATTTTAGCCTCCTTGCTCGCACGTCCACCATGCAGACAGCACAAGACAATTATGTAGCGAAACCATCAGACAACCAAGGATAAAATAGCAGGGCATTGTTTCAATGGATCTAGAGATATTACTCTGACAAAAGATGAAGGACTTTCAGAAGGCCCTATATGGGTAGAATCTTGACTTTCTCTTTAAACAGAGGCTATGCCACTCTCACCCAAAGTCACCTGTTTTGGCTCTTTGTTCATTTGTTGCTGTGTGGATGTTGTGTTGGTGTTTAAATGGGATTTGTTCAAGCTCTTAAAAAACCAATGCACTCTGTAGTCCAGACAGGTGTTCTTGCTGTCCTTTCTTGTAGATGTAGTTTTGGTTCAGACTGAGCCTACGGTCTACACAATGGGTCAGTCCTGCAATAAGTGTCTTAACAGATTGTTCTCATGTAATACTGCCGTGCAACGGTCTTTTTAACCCAACATCCTCTGTGGAAAAGTACTGTTTGAGAAGGGTGGTGAAACAAGTATTGTAATTCTACTGTGATGACTTCTGATTCCATTTCCAGCGTGGGTACTTCTGCCATGTCATGAGTATTACAGAGAGGACACTTTAAGTTGTTGAACACGTCTTTTGGGAAATGACTGCCATTATGTAGCTCCATGAAGGAACGCTAACACAAACCTCTTTAGGAACGATCCCTAGTCACAAGCTAGTTTGCCTTTGGAATGATGACCAAGAGTAGAATGCTGGAGCTGACTTGTCCTTCCCCTCTGCACTGAAAAACAAAACACCCCTGGAGTATAACCTTGCTATACCCTTTTACATGCCTAGTGTTGAAGTCATCAGCATAAACCTTTTCCTTTCAGGTCAAATATCTATGATAGGATTATAATTTCAAACACTTTCTCAGAGGTATTCACCACAACTCTAACTTCTGATGGCAAAAGATGGCAAAATTTGCTATTTATTGGGACATAACTAATCATGAACAAATCGCGAAGAAAGACTTTTTGAGCCACAACTCCAGTTTGAATATACACAACATGTCATTCTTACAACAGTGTTACACAGATTTGATCCAGATCGTACTCTAACACACCAAATTGCAAAGAGACAGGTTGAGTGCTATGGATGGAGCATAGCGAGTTTATCCTCGGGCATTTCTCCTTCCAAACAATGCTGAAATTATAGACATATTCTTACAGCATTTACAACATTCAGAAAAAGTATCACAAAAACAGTCCTTCGTAGGAAATATAATGGGCAACAAATTGTGAAAAAGTAAAGCCGTACTGTTAATATGTTCAATGCGTCTTAATGCAACTGCTGGACTGATAGCAGTGGGGCACACTCACACAGACTGAGCACAGCAAAGAGCACAGGATCAGAGCATAAAGCTGAAACATGCTTTTTGCACTCAATTATGTGCAGTGCATTTTCATACACACACACACAGTCTATAAAGGACAGGTATGCCAGCTTCCCATGGAGTGAAAAAGGACAGAATGATCTAGAAACACACTGCAGCTTTGCATTCACACGGATATGGCTTCATCGGCTCAGTGCGCTGGGATCATATGAAAATGAGCCATGTACCTAAAACAGACGTACCTGGCATTGTCACGCTGAGTTTCTGTTATACAAAACCCAAAAGGATAGATCTGGAAACAGAAAGGAAAACAATTGCTGCACTCAGAAGTTTAATGGCGAGAGAGAAGGAGCCATTTCTACAGGTCTTACTTGTGTTTTTGCCTGACCTTAAATCTGCTGCATTACCAGGCCACACATTAAGGAGATGAAGGTTGTTGAAGAACCATGCAGATTCAAAGGACAACAAATGCACTGAATGCAACCAAACATAACATCAGTCTAACCGTTAAGGGCTTTTTTTGATCAACCCCACCTGGAGGTTCAAGGACAGTGCCCAAGATTGCCAAAACACAAATAAAGCAAAGGTCTGAGAAGTTTGAACAAGTCAGGAAAAAAAGTCGTCCCCTCCCTCTGTCTTCTCAGACGTGAGAGACCTTCTGAGACTCTCGTGCTTGCTTTATACTATAGAGCCATTTGATGACGCGGGCGTTGCGCTCCACTGCCGAGATGCCGTAGGGCACGCGCTCACCGGCACCGTCCTCCTCCTCATCCGTCAGGTCTTCGTTACTGTGCCGCGACTGATCACAGTCCGAGCTGATCATGCTGGCACTGCGGAAGTTGAGCGAGACGATATCAGAGTTGGCCCGAGCGAAGCTCTCCACACCTACACTCTCCAGCTCCTCAGGGTCCAGCCCACAGTAATTGAAGAAGCGCTCCACGTCAGCCCCGGCCCGAGCGTAGCGGTCGCTCAGATCCGACTTCGAGCGGTGCAGGGAGGGTCGGCGGGCCACAGAGCTGCCCAGCTCCAGCTCTTGGTCTGTAGTGGTGGTGGTGGCTGAGGGCAGTGCCAGAGACTCCCTCTCCAGGGAGCAGAGCACATTGTCGCAGCCAGCGAGGGCCTGAGGCCTGGGTTTGGGGGGTAGCGGCGGGGCGGAGCTGCTACTGCTGCAGGCGGGGCGCGGCGGCTTCCCATTGCACAGGCAGCGAATGTCAGAGGAGCTATGAGAGGCGTGGAGAACAGAGCAGCGCTGCCCCTCCGCCTGCTCCTCCAGCAGACGCCGACTCAGGTTCAGGTTACCCCCTGGCTGGGGACTACGCCTGCCCTGCAAAGAACCCAACGATGTCCCTGGGACTTTCAGTGACTCAGCAAAGGATCGTAGCCCAAGCTCGGTGGACTCTGTCGAGTCCCGATGTGGTGCCCAACTTCGGCTTCCAGGTTTGAGGGCAGCCATTCCTTTGGCAGGAGGACCCTCCGAGGATGAAGAGCTGTTGAGGATGTTTTTGAGGATCTCCAAGTTGAGGTTCTCTCTCTTGGCAGTGATGGCACAGGTGTCTGACTTGGCATTGTTGTTTGAAGCCTTGAGGCTGGCGCTGCTTATACCACCACCACCACAGGAGCTCCGCTTGACCGGTGCAGGGCACACCGGCGCTTTGGCCAACACAGATGGCTTGACAGGCTCCTGCTTGGCGTTTATCACTTCCTGACTCTTGACGTACTTGGCCTTGTCGGCCTCGAGCCGCTCCACAGCACTCAGGCGTTTGGGGTTGGGCTCCGTCTGCCTGCGGAAGTAGTCCGGCCCTTTATTGAGGATGCGCAGGGGCACGGCTGAGGCATAGGCTGCCCCCTGGCCGGCAGACTTGCCGTCTGGCTGCAGTGTCTCAGTGGGCATAGCGTCAGCACGTAGGGGGGGGTGATGGGTGGAGGGGCTGTGAGCTGTGCACCACGGGCACAAACATCAAGCCAGGGAGTGACAGAGCATCGGGGGCCGTCTCTAATGTCAGCAGCAGCAGCAGCAGCAGCAGCAGCTCATGTCTTCACCCAGTCAGAGCACCATACACCTCTGAGCGCCTCCCCCTCCCCCTCCTCCAGCACCCCAACCTGGGTTTGGAGAAGCAAAGAGTATGGAAGCAGAAGAGGAGAAAAGGAAAGGAACGGAGGGCACTGAGCTGAGGTCAGCTTCAGCTGTGCTGTGCTGTGCTGTGCTGTGCTGTGCTGTGCTGTGCTGTGCTGTGCCGAGTGCCTCTCAGCATAGAGAGGGAGAGTGGAGAATGCTTGGGGGAGGGTGGGTGGGAGGAGTTGGGCGCTGTGGTCTGTCTCCCCCTTTCCTGGACCGTGGCCAAGTGGGTCTGAAATAGAGGGGAAAAAGGACCAATCCTGTTAAAGAAGCTTGTGACATCACATTCCTAGCAACAGCACAAAGGCCACTGACTAGTGGAAGCAGAAGACAGACACAGACATACACAGACACACACACAGACACACACACACACACACACACACAGACACAGACATACACAGACACACACACAGACACAGACATACACACACACACACACAGACACAGACATACACAGACACACACACAGACACACACACAGACACAGACATACACAGACACACACACAGACACAGACATACACACACACAGACACAGACACAGACACAGACACACACACACACACAGACACACACACAGACACACACACACACACACACACACACACAGACACACACACAGACACAGACATACACAGACACACACACAGACACACACACAGACACACACACAGACACAGACATACACAGACACACACACAGACACAGACACAGACACACACACACACACAGACACACACACAGACACACACACACAGACACACACACACACAGACACAGACATACACAGACACACACACAGACACAGACACAGACACAGACACACACACACACACACAGACACACACACAGAAAACACACACACAGACACACACACACAGTGTCCTAAACTGTGTCTAACAACAGAGGTAGATTATAAATAATTACCATTCATGCCCAGAAAAAATATTTTAGCCATGCAAATCATTAAATTCACTTTTTAGAGAAATCAAATAGAATTTACATTTTTAGTTTTTAGGATCTTAATAAAAATCTCCATAGTTCCTCGATTTAATCCCTTTATCCAGTTGAACTGGATACTTCAACATACAACGTACATTTAATTCACTTCTGCCTGCATTGAGCTGATTAAATCCAATTAGCTGATATGTTTGGAGGCATGGACTCTCTTCTTGAATGTGTTCTGTGAATATGACTAGTCCCTCCTGGAATACTGAAATAACTCAAATCATTCCCATGCACTGAAAACTGCTGACACAACAGTCTGCCTTCCCCTGTAGCACGCTGCCAGATGCAATGTGAGAGAGATACAGATTGAAGCACAAAGAGATGCCTTCTGCCAAAACTAGACAGTGGCCCTAGTTTAGTTCCTTATACCCTTCAAGTTAAAGGTACAGTACGTAGTATTTTGTGGTTGTTGAATTGAAACCAACTGAGTTCCCCTCCCTTTCCAGGTGTGTAGGGAAAAATACGGTGGCCGTCAAATGCCATAAGAACGTCCAAGAACGCCTTCTCTAGAGCCAGTGCTTTGGGTGGCTGTTCTGGGCTCCTGTAGAAACATGGTGTTGCAACATAATGGCCTCCGTGGAAGAGGACCCACTCCCTGTGTAGATCTGAGGGGTTCATTCTAACTGATTCGTTGCAGGTGATTATAATACCCAAATTAAAACATAATTATGAATACTATATTCAATTTATGCTAATAGGTCCCCCTATACCTCCACACTGTGTTAAACCCTTCCATGTCAGGGTTTACAAAATAATAAATAGTTTGTTTTAAAAGGTTAAAGCCCTTGAAAGATTCAAGTGTCTGGGAGGAAGAAGTCTAATTTGTCCAACTTGAATGAAATGCTCAGTAAGCAGCAAATGAATGCCATCCTTAATGGAAATACACAATAATGACATTTCTTCTTATTTCTATTCATATACTGTAGTCTAATCAGACTCTTGCCCGCAATGGAATGCAGAGAGACTGCATTGAGTTTGGTCCCGGTGTTCAAATGCATCAAAATCAACATAAACACCTGACAACCTCCCATATCTTATACATTCCCCATTCTTCTAGGCTAATGGGTACAGCTGTTCTTGCGGTTTACGCGTCAGGTTCCTTCCCTGTCTCGGGGATATCCCATATTGTCAGTGTATCTACAAATACCTATGAAAACCTTCATATGTCCACTCTCTCCTGCTAAACAGGCTTACACTCAACTGCTGGGCTCTGCTGGGGTTCAGGATGCATCGACTGCATCAAATAGCATATTTTGTTTCCAGAGTAAAAAAGCTATGTAAAGAAATGTAAATTCTAAAGTCTAAATATCATCACGTGTAATACCATAGTTACCTGAGACACACCTAATATGGTGTTGCAGTAAAAGCTTAAAATAATTGTAGGCTCTGCTATTGGTCTATTTAAATCATTGTAGGCTCTGCTATTGGTCATTGTAAATCATTGTAGGCTCTGCTATTGGTCATTGTAAATCATTGTAGGCTCTGCTATTGGTCTATTTAAATCATTATAGGCTCTGCTATTGGTCATTGTAAATCATTATAGGCTCTGCTATTGGTCATTGTAAATAATTGTAAGCTATGCATGTATCACATGTTATGCATGTTTGCACAGTTTACAATCTAGGCCTAAATAAATTGTCAAGAATGGAAATGAGATGGGCTATGTTGATCTCAACTAAAATGATGTTAGCTTGTCATGGAATCTAAGTGAGCAGACAGAACACAACTGAATCACGGCATCACGGTATAGTCCTTGTAAAGATGCTCTTGACAAACACTGTCTAGAACCTGTGCCATATTGACAAACACTGAACCTGCGCCATATTGACAAACACTGTCTAGAACCTGCGCCATATTGACAAACACTGTCTAGAACCTGCGCCATATTTACAAACACTGAACCTGCGCCATATTGACAAACACTGTCTAGAACCTGCGCCATATTGACAAACACTGTCTAGAACCTGCGCCATATTGACAAACACTGTCTAGAACCTGCGCCATATTGACACACACTGAACCTGCGCCATATTGACAAACACTGAACCTGCGCCATATTGACAAACACTGTCTAGAACCTGCACCATATTGACACACACTGAACCTGCGCCATATTGACAAACACTGTCTAGAACCTGCACCATATTGACAAACACTGTCTAGAACCTGCGCCATATTGACAAACACTGTCTAGAACCTGCGCCATATTGACACACACTGAACCTGCGCCATATTGACAAACACTGTCTAGAACCTGCGCCATATTGACACACACTGAACCTGCGCCATATTGACAAACACTGTCTAGAACCTGCGCCATATTGACAAACACTGTCTAGAACCTGCGCCATATTGACACACACTGTCTAGAACCTGCGCCATATTGACAAACACTGTCTAGAACCTGCACCATATTGACACACACTGAACCTGCGCCATATTGGCAAACACTGTCTAGAACCTGCGCCATATTGACAAACACTGTCTAGAACCTGCGCCATATTGACAAACACTGAACCTGCGCCATATTGACAAACACTCTCTAGAACCTGTGCCATATTGACACACACTGAACCTGCGCCATATTGACAAACACTGTCTAGAACCTGCGCCATATTGACAAACACTGTCTAGAACCTGCGCCATATTGACACACACTCTCTAGAACCTGTGCCATATTGACACACACTGAACCTGCGCCATATTGACAAACACTGTCTAGAACCTGCGCCATATTGACAAACACTGTCTAGAACCTGCGCCATATTGACAAACACTGAACCTGCGCCATATTGACAAACACTCTCTAGAACCTGTGCCATATTGACACACACTGAACCTGCGCCATATTGACAAACACTGTCTAGAACCTGCGCTATATTGACAAACACCGTCTAGAACCTGCGCCATATTGACAAACACTGTCTAGAACCTGCGCCATATTGACACACACTGAACCTGCGCCATATTGACAAACACTGTCTAGAACCTGCGCCATATTGACAAACACTGTCTAGAACCTGCGCCATATTGACAAACACCGTCTAGAACCTGCGCCATATTGACAAACACTGTCTAGAACCTGCGCCATATTGACAAACACTGAACCTGCGCCATATTGACAAACACTGTCTAGAACCTGCACCATATTGACACACACTGTCTAGAACCTGCGCCATATTGACAAACACTGAACCTGCGCCATATTGACAAACACCGTCTAGAACCTGCGCCATATTGACAAACACTGTCTAGAACCTGCGCCATATTGACAAACACTGTCTAGAACCTGCGCCATATTGACAAACACTGTCTAGAACCTGCGCCATATTGACACACACTGTCTAGAACCTGCGCCATATTGACAAACACTGAACCTGCGCCATATTGACAAACACTGTCTAGAACCTGCGCCATATTGACAAACACTGAACCTGCGCCATATTGACACACACTGAACCTGTGCCATATTGACAAACACTGTCTAGAACCTGCGCGATATTGACAAACACTGTCTAGAACCTGCGCCATATTGACAAACACTGTCTAGAAGCTGCGCCATATTGACAAACACTGTCTAGAACCTGCGCCATATTGACAAACACTGTCTAGAACCTGCGCCATATTGACACACACTGTCTAGAACCTGCGCCATATTGACACACACTGTCTAGAACCTGCGCCATATTGACAAACACTGAACCTGCGCCATATTGACAAACACTGTCTAGAACCTGCGCCATATTGACAAACACTGTCTAGAACCTGTGCCATATTGACACACACTGTCTAGAACCTGCGCCATATTGACAAACACTGTCTAGAACAGGGGTGGTCAATTATTTTCCCCAAGGGGCCACATGAGATAGTGGGACTGTTGTGGAGGGCCGGACCAATAGGCTGAACTCAATTCTGCTCAATATAAGTTGTATCTCTTTATAAAAAAAAACATAAAATTGTATAGTTTTGATTAACTGCTTCTGGTAAGAGTAGATGTTGCATTTAGGCTATCAAAAAAATTTGGTGCAGGCATAGTAAAAACGCCAACATTATTTAATCAACATGTAATCAACATTCACCAAAACGATTTTGAAAATGAGCATGTTTGTAGTATTAAAGGTGTTCCCAGACGACCAATACACATGGCACACACACGCACACGAGAGCAAGCTTGCAATGCAATAGTATAAGTATACAAATTAATAGTAATATAAATATTTATCAGCGCAAAT
Source organism: Clupea harengus (assembly GCF_900700415.2). Lineage (NCBI taxonomy): Eukaryota > Metazoa > Chordata > Actinopteri > Clupeiformes > Clupeidae > Clupea > Clupea harengus. The sequence goes on along the minus strand of NC_045173.1, from coordinate 438,100 downwards.
GGTCGCAGGCACGCCCACACGCACGAATGTAGGCCTACGGAAATAAAAAAATATCCCGCTTATTATACGATTACTTGCCAAAATAATAGAAGACATTTCTCCAAAATACCTCTTTTTAATGATTTTGTTGCCGTTTAGTTCTTCACGCAAATGCGAGCAACCCACCTTCTGACTTCAAGTTTCAATGACTTTCAGTTACGTGAAATGACCGGACTACTTGCGTTGCGGAATGATATGAAAGATGTGAATTAAAAGCACAAAACCCATTGCCAATGACACCAGTCATACATTTTTTCGCAGCAGTGAATATAAAGAAATTACAGACCTGCGAACGTTGGGATGGCCCATTCAAATCAACGGAACTTTTTGGAACATTCTGAAGAGCCGTATAATAAGTACAGGTATTTACGTTTGATTCCTAATTTACAATTGACCTCTGCGGGCCGCACAGGGACAGCCAACGGGCCGCAAATTGCCCTTGGGCCGCACTTTGCCCAGGTCTGGTCTAGAACCTGTGCCATATTGACAAACACTGTCTAGAACCTGCGCCATATTGACACACACTGTCTAGAACCTGCGCCATATTGACAAACACTGAACCTGCGCCATATTGACAAACACTGTCTAGAACCTGCGCCATATTGACACACACTGTCTAGAACCTGCGCCATATTGACAAACACTGTCTAGAACCTGCGCCATATTGACACACACTGAACCTGCGCCATATTGACAAACACTGAACCTGCGCCATATTGCCATCTTCTTAAATTGTAATCTCATCTGACACATTAAGGGATTGGGGATAAAGGGACTGCTCGACAATTCTATTGGTTGGCTTCAACCAAACTTTTCACTAATTAACTTGGTTCTGGTTCTGCCTACTTAGTGCCTTTGACCACACTTTTACCGCTCGCTTTGAATGTCCTTTCGCTTCGGTGTCCTTAGTGTGAGCGCTGTTCTGTTTCTGTTTTCAGCGTCAAACAAGGGTGCCGCTATGTGCAGAGTGAAAACTTTCAGGAAATATGATTTTCTAAACCCGTTTGAAATCAAATACAGATTCTACTACAAATAAACAGGCCTTGACCATTCAGCTTTTCTTAAAACACTACCATACTGCCAGTTCAATATATCATTTGAAATCACTATGGAGATTTATAAATTATCTTCACAAGTATGCTTTTGTTTTTTGTGTATGTTTGGGTTTAATAGCTGGAGAATGACACTGTTCTGACATGAACAGGATGAGAGTGAGAGTGTGCATGTGACTGACTGGGATATTGGAATCAGCCATTTGTGAAAACCACAGCTGAGTCAAGACCTCAGGGAGAGTAGCTCATAGCTTCACAATAGGGGTGGGCGATATGGCCAAAATCTTCTATCACGGTATTTGTAATTGTATATCACGGTTACGGTATATATCACGGTTTATTATACGTAGGGTGACCAGATTTGAGTTTGTGAAAAAGAGGACACTTCAGCTGTGGTGAAATGTGTCCAACAGACATAGGCTATACAGTATGATCTGCTTTATTTATTGACCCTTAAGAACACTAAGGTGCAGAAACAATACTGCCTCAATAGGATATTGGCCTAAGCAATAGTGGTCAATATATGCCTACTTTGTACTGAAGGTTCCATTGAATCTTTAAATAGTAAGATTAAAACAAAGTGCATGTAGTGGCATTTAGTCCAGTGCTTGTGTGGCTTTCAGTGGTTCTTTAATGTACTTTCAGAAGAGAAATCAAGTGTTAACTTTCTTTTCAATGTTTGTTCATATGTTAACGCAATAATGATGGGAAAAACATTTTCTTATATGGCCACATATTAAAATAAGAAAATTAAGAAGTTGGCAATTACACATGACCGCTTCAGCCCGTTGCTGCGACGTGCGAACGTCGCCGCAACATTGGTGAGGTGAAGCCTGTAAACAAACGCAAGTAAACGGTGGAGCTGCGGGTTTTTTTGCATAAAAAGCACGTTTACATTTCTCAACCGATTTCACTGAGTCGTTTTTTTATTCAAGGGTTTATGATCTAGGTGGAGTACCAAAACAAGTTGTCTCCATGTTACTTAGAATCTCGACAGTTATAATCGCCATAGACATATACATACGTCTATGATAATCGCCATAGACGCTCACTGTTCTTGTGCTCCCACTTTAACTGGAAAAATGGAACAGAATCTTGCACATAAATGGCTACGCTAGACACTTCAGTCCATATTTTTCAAGTAGATCTGTCAGTAGAATCTTTCGAGGAACAGTCGAGGATTACTCAACAAGTAGGCATGATAGTCCTTGCAGGTCATGTGCTTAAAAATTGAACTAGGTATCGTATTATACGGCTCTTCAGAATGTTCAAAAAAAGTTCAGTTGATTTGAATGGGCCACCCCAACGTTCGCAGGTCTGTAATTTCTTTATATTCACTGCTGCGAAAAAGTAATGACCATAATTGGCAACGGGTTTTGTGCTTTAATTCACGTCTTTCATATCATATCATTCCGCAAGTAGTCCGGTCATTTAACGTAACTTGAAGTCAGCAAGTAATGGGTTGCTACGCAACACCTGAAACTTGAAAGTTCTATTTGCCTGAAGAACTATTTTTTCTAAACGGAAATCACTAAACGGCAACATAATCGTTAAAGAGGTATTTTGGAGGAATGTCTTCTATCATTTTGGCGAGTAACTGTAAAATAAGCGGGATGATGTATAGTTTGGAGGTCATTATCTAAAAATAAATCGATTGGATTTCAAAATAAGAGTATACCGCGGTTGAAACGGTATAGCCAAATCTCTCCCGGTAGACACATTTCTACCGTTGCACGGTATATACCGTCATACCGCCCAGCCCTACTTCACAATGAGCATATAAACCAGCCACCAAGCAGGTGTGTGTATGTGTGTGTGTGTGTGTGTGTGTGTGTGTGTGTGTGTGCGTGCTTATCTCAGTTTGAGCTAAGCTACTGGACAGTTGGAATTATTTTACCTGCGGATGTTACACCGAAAACATGGATGAATCATCCCACAGAAAGTTTAAAGGTGGTTTTGGTTTTGAGAAATGTTCAAATTCAAATGATACGACTCCCTTCCGTGCTCCTGAAGCATCGAGTGGATTGGAGGGGATTGTTTATGGCTGGATCCAAGACACTAGATTTGTTTCTCAAGACTTTTGACAAACCATCCATATAATATAGAGGTCACAACACTTTCACATTATCATTATTATACGACTTCCAAATCTGCTATGGGACACAATCTATTAACAATAATCTATGTCTGACTCGACTGTGGGTGTCCTGCTTCCTCTCAGAGAAGAATCGATAGCATTAAAGAATGTCATCAGGTGATGAATGAATCCATCAGCATGTTGTGTCCCTAGTGTTGCTCACAGGCTGCGGCAGACTCCTGAAGTTCAGGGTTTCCACCTAAACTGTGGAGTGGATATAAACTGCTCAGGATAGCAAATCTCACCTAACTCTTCACAACAAATCAGGAGGCTTTGAACATAGAGCACTACACATCTGTCTATAGGAGACATATTTAGTCAAATATCTGGAAGCTGGAAGCTGGAGTAGAAGCTTGGAATGGGACCAAAACGACTGACGCACTGCATCATTAATAACCCAAACAATTAATGACCATTCCACTTCAAAACATTCCATATCTAATATCTAGCTTCTTTGCTGCTTTCCAGGGGTGGGCCTCACAACTGATAAAGGATATGGCCGCCACTAATAATTAAGAACAGATAAAGGATGTGGCCGCCGCTAATAATTAAGAACAGATAAAGGATGTGGCCGCCTCTAATACTTAAGAACTGCATTGCACTGTGTGCTTTTTTACAATTCTTGAAAAGGCAGCACAGACCATATTATATTGCATCTCAAAGGAAAGGCAGCACAGACACTATTATATTGCATCTCAAAGGAAAGGCAGAAACAGACAAACTGTTCATCCTTGCAGAGTTCACTGATACTCACTTGAAACAATCACTGCCTTACATAATGTCCTTTCCAAGTGGCACAGTAATAAATAGTTTCTAAGTCCACGTCACAAACAAGGACCTTCCAAGTCCATGACCAGTGGTGTACACACGAAGTTGGTTCTGTCCATGTTCATGCGAGCCACCAGTGGGGACTCTTCTTGTCTCTTATGATCCAAAACCAGGATTAAATGAGGTGGAGATGATTCACTGACCAGACATGGAAATGAATGTGAACATTTTTCACCCTGCAATGGGCAATGATCCTGTCCAGGCCTTGAATCCAATGAGTACTGGGATAGAGTCCAGCCACCTCAACCATGACTTACATAAGCTGGACATAATGAAGAGATGGTGGACTTGGAACGCCACCAAAATAATAACTGAAGTTATGCTTCTACCTCACATATCAAACACTCCGAGTTATAACTAGGACATATCAAACACTCTGAGTTATAACTAGGACATATCAAACACTCCTAGTTATAACTAGGACATATCAAACACTCTGAGTTATAACTAGGACATATCAAACACTCCTAGTTATAACTAGGACATATCAAACACTCTGAGTTATAACTAGGACATATCAAAATCAAAAGTTATAACTAGGACATATCAAACACTCTGAGTTATAACTAGGACATACCAAACACTCTGAGTTATAACTAGGACATATCAAACACTCCTAGTTATAACTAGGACATATCAAACACTCTGAGTTATAACTAGGACATATCAAACACTCCTAGTTATAACTAGGACATATCAAACACTCTGAGTTATAACTAGGACATATCAAAATCAAAAGTTATAACTAGGACATATCAAACACTCTGAGTTATAACTAGGACATATCAAACACTCCTAGTTATAACTAGGACATATCAAACACTCTGAGTTATAACTAGGACATATCAAACACTCTGAGTAATAACTAGGACATATCAAACACTCCTAGTTATAACAAGGTTACAAATGCACAGCATTGTCCACAACATGTTTGCAACATTAACTTATTCCCCTTACTGTAACCGTCACTAACTAACAATTTCATTAGGTCTTTGTTTGGAAGATCCTACTTTTGGCATCAAATAACACTTGACTAGCCATCTCTCTAAATAGTGTAGCAGGAAAGATTATAACCATCAAAGCTCTGCTTGTCTGTGTCACAGTTCAAACAAACAATGCTAGGTATAATGTGTATCTAACTGACTAATGCTGAAATGTTACACTTTTGGTTATGTTAGTGTTAATATCCAATGTCACAATAAATAAAACTATGCAGAGTCATTATGTACCCAAGGTACTACTGACAATGACAAAATATATTCATGGGAGAACCCATACAAGAAGAAAACATGATCCAGAAGTCTACACTTCGAACATCATTTTTAAAACAATAAAATGTCCAGTACTGCTAGACACTAAGCCACTCACCTCCTCTCTTCTTTTCTCTCATATAGGCTAGAATTTACAATATTTATTGAGTTCCTTTTCCATTTCTTGTATGTAAATAATTTGATCCGATTAATATCTGAAATTGGTATTGTGTTCCTTCACACAGCCGAGAGAAGGCCTTGGGAGGCAGAGCTTAGTTTAAATGCTCCAAACAATACCTGGCCAGACTAATGATTCTCTCATGGTGTTGATCTTCTCTGGACTGGGAGGAAAGCCTGTTTACCACTGAATAATGGACAGGTTAATAACAGAAGGGTTCCTCATCAGTCCAGTAACTGTACAAGTGTTTCTATTTATAACCAGCAATACCCAGAATGGCCAGTAGTTGGCTATACTGTTCTATGTATGGGTGTAGCTTTTTGTGAATACAATAGGCATGGTACGATCTCATGAGACATGTTATAGTGTGATTGACTGAAGGGATGATTGTTAAATTGGCTTGCTCAGGGTTATCTAGCTAGCAAATATCAGCAAACTGCTAACAAACTGACGTAAAACAAGAATGATCCACTATTCAATTCAGCAAACAAAATGTAGTCTGGTTAGTCTGGTTTTATTCTATTGTGTGGTAGTACAGAAATGGCGGTCAATCTTCCAAAGAATTAAATGAAGTTCAGCCACCACCAACATACCATGGAGGTGCATGACCCTTTACTACTGGTTGAATCATTTTCAATGCAAAAATCTAGTGCTTCACTAGCCAATATCTTGTGACGTAAAGGTTAAAGTTCATGAAATTTGACAGGCTGCATCACAACCACATTCTCTGGACGTGAATTTTGGTAAATGTCAACAACTCGACAACTATTTAGCCTGGAGTGGCAGGCTAAACACTATGACAACTTCCCAAACCTCAAACCTACATACCGTAAATCCTCAAATAAAGACTGCGATTTGCGATTTGCAAACGAAACCCAAAATGTATAACACGACACGGCATATTTCCTTATTTACCAGCATATAGGCTGCGAAATAAATAGCATGCACACACACCGACAAAGTTCAACACACATGAAAGAACAAAGTAAACGTAAAATGCAACAATTAATTTCCTGAGAAAATGAAACTGTCAATTTTGGGGGGCATGAGACTTGTCTGGTGATGGCCACTAGCTGTGGCTCTGGTTCAGGCCAAGCATACAAAAGTATCTCTTAGAGAAGACATACCTTAATTAAGGACGTTAAAGAGAAACACCTCAGAAATGAAGGTATCTTAAAGTATATCTTATGAATGATCAAGTTTAAGGAAACATGGTAGAAAAAAAAAAATGAAAACATTGAATAGATTCAAATTGGGACCACATGAATTAGAATATAATCCAATCACTAGGCCGATGCTTAATCTAAGCCCAGGTCTGCGATGTTAGCAGATCTGGCCCATCAGAGTCTAAGGATAAGCAACACAGAAGCAGGTTTATTGGAGACTTGGATTCATACCTGTGGCAAAATGTGTGCTGTTCCTCTGGCACTGTCCCTCTGGCACTGATCTTCTGTATGTGAAATAGTTGGGTCTCACGTTTGGGATAATTCAGACTGGCTTCCCTCTAAGCCCCCCTTTTCCTCAAGCTGCTGCAGGCTATCAGTAGGGGTGATCCCTGCAATGACAAACACAAGTATATCCAGTTAGGGCAAGCTATGCCTTCACACAAACTCACAAAAGTGAACAGCTTTTAGGATGGATGGCTAGGGGCAGTTTATCCTTTTCACAAAGTACTTCCGATCAAGATTGAACCAAGCATGGTGGCTCAGTGGTTAGCACTGTCGCCTCACAGCAAGAAGGCCCTGGGTTCGAGTTCCAGGTCGTTCCAGGTCCTTTCTGTGTGGAGTTTGCATGTTCTCCCCGTGCCTGCGTGGGTTTACTCCGGGTACTCCGGTTTTCCCCACCATCATAAAGACATGCATTGCATCGTATGAATATGAATGAATGTTGGTGGTGGTCGGAGGGGCCGTAGGCGCTGATTGGCAACCACGCTTCTGTCAGTCTGCCCCAGGGCAGCTGTGGCTACTGATGTAGCTTACCACCACCGGTATGAATGACTACTGGACTCTGTAAAGCGACTTCGGGTATTTAGACAAGCGCTATATAAGATTGAATTGATTGATTGATTGAACCAATCAAAGCCAAGCAGGAGTCCCTAATTGGATCAGATGGGAAACAACCAAAGCCAGTGTTTACTAATAAGATTATGTATAGCTGTTTTCTCAGATGAACTGTGGAGAATCAGGTCCGGACAGACATTGCTCAGAGTTGCCTTTTCACACAACATGAGATAGTCTGACTCAGGCACTTGAACTACTCTGGTTCAGGCCTGGTCAGTGAGAATGTTATTGACTCGTCGTTCGCTGGTGAACAAGGAACTAGTGATTGTTTGGTATATTTTACTTTGAGTATAGCCTGGCTACTTGATCTTCACTGAAAGGCAGGTGGTCCTCCCCTACGCTCCACAGTCCAATCATGAAGCAATTTACTGCTCGCGAGGCATTCAAACGAGTTTGCCGCCAACACAAATAACAAAAGTCAAGCGAACGTAAGGAATGAGTTGGAACATGGGCATGGACTAATCAAAGATTTGTTCGTAAAGACACTGAAAGACACAGTCCTGAACGACACATGACTACAGCTCCAGGTGGAAAGCGTCTGGGCCAAATTTACTTTTTGTGTCTGGTAGATGAAAAAAAGTTACCGAACAGGCATATTTATTACACGCCAAAATTAAACATGAATTCAATTCATTCAATGTAACATTAATTTCATTGTACACCACATTGGAATTTAAGAAGACATTTTCAGTATGAATATAATTTAGTGGGCTAAAATTATTTGGTCATCCTATAATTTGTACTTCAATCCAAAAATTTATTTAAATTGCAAAACTAATGAGCAATCACTAAATCAATCGATATTTGTCTACACAAAAGATCATTTTGGTAGCAGTACCGTCTGAGACGCCGTACACACATGAGCGCTGCTGAACACTCGATTCTGACTGAAGTGAGTCAAGCGACACAGGGAGCTAGTGGCAGAAGGTCCATGGCTTCCATGTGTCTGCATATTTTTTTTTTACACCATAGCAGTCACATACTACAAAATATGTTCCCTCGACATGATCACAAAAGTCACTTTAGAGATGTATTAATTAGATTCACACTGCTTTCCCCCAAAAGCTGACCAAATGCAGGAATCAGCCAGCTCTTAAAATTCCTAACAGACACTGAGTTATGGCAAGACGACTTGATTTGGTGACATCTGAATGAGTTGTACCACTGGGCTTAGGTGGGTCTTTCTAAAGAGAATCGTGTGAACTAAGGGGAGATGATATGTGTAACCAACAGTAAAACATGGCATCATATTAGTAACAGTAAAACATGACATCATATTAGTAACAGTAAAACATCACATTAGTAACAGTAAAACATGACATCATATTAGTAACAGTAAAACATGGCATCATATTAGTAACAGTAAAACATGACATCATATTAGTAACAGTAAAACATGACATCATATTAGTAACAGTAAAACATGACATCATATTAGTAACAGTAAAACATGACATCATATTAGTAACAGTAAAACATCACATTAGTAACAGTAAAACATGACATCATATTAGTAACAGTAAAACATGGCATCATATTAGTAACAGTAAAACATGACATCACATTAGTAACAGTAAAACATGACATCATATTAGTAACAGTAAAACATGGCATCATATTAGTAACAGTAAAACATGGCATCTTATTAGTAACAGTAAAACATGGCATCATATTAGTAACAGTAAAACATGGCAGCATATTAGTAACAGTAAAACATCATATTAGTCTCACATAGATCTCTGCATCATGCTGCAGAGAAGAGGAGAAAGGGGAAGGCAGTAGAACCGACCGCTGGTTGCTTGACACAATTAGGCAGAGAACTTCTGTAATAAGGAATAAGGAAAATATTCTATAACCTTCTTTTGGCTTTGACTTTTTACAAAAGTTATTGGGAAACGCTACCTTAAAATTACTATTTTTCTTCTAGTAGAGCTTCAATTCGGATGGGAACGGCTCTGTTTTATAAAGAAGTCTCTGAGCAATGCCAGCATCCCTCAGTGCAACTCAGTTGGCAAGGCTATTTATAAGTGAGCTTCCTGGCAGTCCCACACCCACCCACAGTGCCTCACCTTGTGCTGCTCTGCTCGCTGATGGAGAGGCCATAAGCAAGCCTGGAGCCGGAAGCATCCATTAGGTTAACTCTTGTATAGAAATCAACTGGGCACAACATACATTTTCGGGTATAATTGTTGCCAACGACCAGAAATAAATGCTGTAAAGTCGCATTTTCACTATGGTTAGGCTAATTGGACACCAAAAATCCATCACTTCATTTAAATCGGTGAATTCTTGAGTTATCGACTAACATCAACCAGACATAATAGTGGCTGCATGTTAAATAACCAAAATCATATTCCAATTCCCTCTCAGTATTTCTTTCCTTTTCTGTCGTCATAACTCGTGTTCTGTCCCAGCTGCCAGAATGTAGTTGAGGACTACGTGACCGAGGTCATGAAAAGAAGCCAATATCAAATATCAATACCAAAGGGTGACATTTTTGTTAACAAGGATTTCTTCTGATAATGTCAAATATCTCAATGACAATAAATGAACATATAAATGCTTTATAAAGCATTTTATCAACACTAGAATAAGCTAACAATAGGTTAGCCGGCATAAAAGTTCAAGTCCATCCCACATCCATTCTTTTGCAGCCAACTGCCTCCATCTGACGACTCAGCCTGTAGCTGATTACTAAGGCACATGGCTCGCCGCAGGGCTCCAACCTCCACAAGAAGCCTTGACCTTTCAGGAGTGCTGGAAAACAGTCCCACTGTCTCTCAGTCCTCTCCCTTGGCTGTTTGCACCTGTTTAATTTCCAAGGCAACACACCTAAGCACAGCGAGATCCAGCTACCACCAGTATTGTGGAAGATAAGCACCCATTGCATCTGAGATATCTGATGTGCATCACCCCCCCACACACACACCTGCCACACACACACACACACACACACACACACACACACACACACACACCTGCCACACACACACACACACACACACCCCCCCCCACACACACACACACACACAAAAATGCACATTTACAACAGATGCAGCTCACACATTAGAAAACGGATGACTAGGCCAGCAGTACTGTGTGATAGACCTTATCCCTCATAATAAAAAAAGAGCAAAATCACAACTTAACATGACAATATTAATGACGACAACCATTATTAAGAATTACTCCAATCACTAGCCTACCTAGCACAACACTGTAGCCCAGCATACGAATACCTTACCTTCCAATTCTTTCAAACCAATTCAAAACAAACTAAAAGTGTCATTTCCTTACCTTCAAATACATAGCCTATATAAACGTTAAATAAACGTTAGATAAATGTTTTTCTTTACCCTGTCTCTTTTAAGCTCTTCATGCCAGGCTTATCCATTAAAGACACTCCTGATCCTGGTGTTCTAGACAGCTGAAACTGCATCTCCCTGTGACTGCCATCACTGCAATGATTCCATCTTTAGACTGAACAATGTTTCTGCTCTTGACAAGAACTTTCAAAATACCCACTTATCAGGCTGACACCAGGTAGTCTTGCGTCTTATTTTTGTCCCTTTCTCACTTGACCAATTTTGCATCATAGGGTTTGCACCTTCCTCTTTGTCGTTAGCGTGGAACTATCACACTAATCACATAGTCTTAGAGTGTCGGATACAGCTCATCCTCAGAAACAGGCTTGCAAGGTTAGTCCTGCTACTTACAGAAAATCCTCAACATTCTTGTTTGGTTTTTCAGCAGTGAGGCCTCAACAGAGTTGCTTAGGAATTGGAGAGTGTGAGTGGGTTTGATCCATAAACAGAAAAAGGTAGAATGGACTTTTTCCATTCACAATATTCAACAATACATGTGCCCAGAAAAGTTTAGCATAGCTCAGGAGAATATCACTAGGTTAATCAACGGAAACAATTCTGAGTCAACCAAAGGAGTTCTAAACCATAAACATTAGGCCAATACTAAGTATGGTGCAATTATGTAATAAAGCTGTGGCGCTAAGGAGACGAGTTCAATGCTCTTCTAGCATTAAAACCTGTGAGACTTACGTGAAGAGGGCTCTTTTGACTTCCACAAAGTGACAACACATTTCCAGAGCTGTCGTATGAGGAAACACAAGATCACAGTACACATTGCTTGACACGCTTCATTGCAATGCCAGCCCCACGTACTAACTAAGGCACCAGGACTGGAGTCCCACAGCCCTGCTTGCTCCAACACACACACACACACACACACACACACACACTGGGGTAAGTAGACCAAGAAAGCAGGACGCGGGGGTGAAACCTCTGTTAAGTTCCATTAGACTAATTCAGTCTGAGCAACTGCTTAAAACCACAGGTCAACCCCGTATCAGACCCTTTGGTTAGCAAACAGACTACACCTACCGGGGCTGACTGCAAAAAACAGACTGCACAACTTGCAGGTCTTTTGTGTCCCCCCAAAAAAAGAATGCTTATACTATAAGAGATGTAATGGACCATGCATATTGCAAGTCAGCTTTTAGTAAGCAACATAATACTGAGCACTGCGAGAGGTATGATCAGCAGCCAGTCTGAAGTGATAGCTGACCTTAATATGGTTTATGCTTCTCTGGAGGAGCTGGAAGTAGTTACTAATCTGGAATGGATGTGAACAAATCATCAGGCCTGAGCGGGGATTCAAAATCTCACTTTATTAAATGCTGATGTGATACCATAAGACAACAATATGAACATGTACTTTCATGCTTACATTTGTGCAGTCGTCGCTACATCATAATGACATGTAATGTGAGAAAATTCACTTTTCACGGTTTATGGAATGCCAGAAAGATGCAAGAGAAAACTCTTAATCCCCTTCAATCTAACTGGTAACTCATTAGACAGATTAACGCAGTCTGGCAAATGGCTGCACTGACGTGCGTGCCAAAGAAGCGGAACACAGAGCAGCCCTCAGGGTGATGACATCGAACTTCCCCTGACTCACTCTCTGGATAGCGGAGCTAAAAGAGAATGGCAACACCCTTCACTACCCAAGCATCAGGCATAGCCACGGAGTTAGAGGAGGTTTCACTCGTATCGCCACTAAGGGTCCACTAAATATTGAAAGATTGTCGTATTTCTGTGGCGAACTCAGGATGGAAATGCCAACACTGTGTTTCTTGATTCAACTCAAGTGAGCTGGATGTGGTGAAGGAGCAGGCAAGGCATTTGTTATTATGACTGGTGAGAGAATCTGTTTATTCTGAAATGAAAAAATGTCAGTAGACTACTTTATTCAGCAGAACTTCACAAGACAGTAAATGTCTCCGCAAACAATAGTCACCGCATTCTACATCACACAGCACTAACTGACAGAAACTGGAACTACTTATAGGGCTGCAGAATAAAACACACATAATGAAATAAAAGATTATCCATCCAAGTCTCAAAACCTAGGGTCAGTTTGGGGGATACAAGGTGTGAAATAAAACAATCATTTTTGGTAGGAAGAACAGACAGGCAGTCTCACTCCATATTCCGAGGCTGTTGTCACCAGCACGTCATGTCAATCCAAGGCTTTTGGCCCCAGTGCACTTAATGTAAATGGGTCACGTTATTGTGGGGGAAGGAGTGTGGACACTTGATATTTAATCTTCAGGTGGGTTGTCACTAGATAATAAGTTTACAGGATGATTCACAAATAGTTGCAACTATTAAAGCAATACATGAAAACCACCCATATGTTTCAGTCCCCCGTCTGATCGTAGCCCACCAACATAGTGATCATAATAAAGAAGAATAAAGACAGTCAAGTCAAATCCTGGTATAATAAAACAATCAGAACAATTGCAAAAAATATTCTAGTGGTTAAAAATGTAAACATCAAAATGTTTCCAAAGTGCCAAATTCCTGAGCTCACAAGTACAAGCATAAACCCTTTTAATAACCTCTCATTTTGTACTGCCCTGTGCTTGTACAGTGACACTTGCCTTCTGCATGCTCTGAGTGGCGACTATGCATCACTGGCTATCCATTCAGACATGGCTTCAGTGAATTTTTACTCAACAGTCTATCACCAAACAAATGGGGAGTCCATCCGCTGTTGTGTGTGTGTGTGTGTTACGAGTGGTGATGATTCAAGAGGTACACGAATGTTGTGAAGGGACGGCTCGAAGAGTCCATTGTGATGGTGATGCTGCGGTCATCTGAGGTTCCATGGTGGGTGCAGTCCAGGTGATGAAGGCATGATCTTGGCCAGGAAGACATGATCTTGGCCAGCGAGGCGTGGTCCAAGCATCTCTCAGGCGCGTGACACCGCTGCTTTGGATCCATCTGCACAGTCCGTTGGACGTTTTCTGACTGGGCAATGGTGGTCCTGAAAAAGACAAAAAAAAAAAAAAAAAAGACAGTAGCTGTATCACAGCACACCGAAAACAGCATTCACATATCAACATCAAGCAAAACCGTACAGCTATCTAATCATTAGGGTTTAGACTTACTATTAATAAATAGTTCATCTTCAGGTTGCCATTACATCATTCCTAACAATCATGATAAGATTAACACAAGGACAAGTTTAACTAGTCATATTTTTTTTCTTTGCGCTCTGAAAGAGCTGATTGGATGCTATGCAATGGCTTACATGAACTAACCTTGGCTTCCCCTGTACATCAACTGTGCAATCAGAGACCAACAATACTTGGTCTAATTCCTCACAGTTAGCTCCTGATACTAAGCTTAGTGTTTTATGGGTTGTCACCCATTGACCAGTTACCAAGATATATCCCCTGTCAATTGGGTATCTGTGTTTCCACAACCTGTTGGGCTGCTATCTGAACTGTTCCAGTGAAATCGGTACAGCCTCCTCCTTTATCTGGCTCAGCATGCATCCTGCCTCAGGAATTTTTTTTACATTCTGGCAGCTTAAGGCACCATTTTCACACAGTTTGATACAGAAACAGTAAGCCTAAAGACAGCCCATGGCATGCACAGGTCATCTGTCAGACTCACATGAACATTCCCCCATCCATTCTAACACACTCCTTGTCTATATGCTATAGGTCCCACTGACACAGAGCCTGGACATGGCTATAGGTTACCCACAGAAAACATTTACCAGGTTTTTAGCAGAAACATCATACTGTTTAAGTTATCAGAAAATCTCAGCCTTTGTTTGTTAAACCGAGGTTTAGATAGGTTAGATATAAACGGTTCTGTCTGTAGATCAATTTTGAACAAGGAGATATGAAAGTTGAGTCTGAACAGCTCTCATCATCATTTCATTCCCTTTTACCTTGCCCATACCTCTCCTCCTCCGCCTCTAGCCTTGCCTGCGCCTCGTTGCTTTCATCCTTTGTGTTTTTGAAAAAGAAAGTCTTGCCTTGTCTTGAATTAACTAGTGAATTAACTGCCACCAGATGCGAACAATAACAAGCCCTATAACCGGTGCGCTCTCTCTCTCTTTCTCTCTCTCTCTCTCATGCTCAAAAAATGCACGCATTTTAAGTAGTGTGAAGTAGATCTGCTGTTTGAATGACATCTTCCCATTCACACAGCGATGGCGGAGGCTACTATCTAAGGTGCCAACCTGCACATCAGGAGCGGTTAGGGGTTCATCGTCTCGCTCAAGAACACTTCGACACTTGGTGAGAATGAGTCAGGATCGAACAAGCAACCTTCAGATCGCTGAATGACTCCTCTACCTCCTGAACCACTATCGAATGACACACAGATGAACAAGTCTTTGGGTGAAGTCATCCGCAGCTTAATTTGCCTTCGGTCTACACCCAGATATGCTTACCCAATCTGTGCTAGCGTTAGCTGTGGCCTGAATCCACTGACAGAGGGAATGCTTGTCTTCATTTACCGAGTCATCAACATCTTCCTATTCATTTTGGTTGCTATGGGGGCCCACTGTTACGGACTACAGCAGCTCACGCATGGCATATCTCTGAAAGGATCCAAAGTTCCCTCTGGCTACGTCTGATGAACACAACGCTCACCCCATGCCCTGATCTGGCTACCTGGGTCATTGGCATGGCTTTCAACTTTGCCATCTCCGTTTGGTTTTGGGCTTTCTCTGTTTTTAGGGATCTTATACACACTCACCTAACGCACAGATCTGGTTCTTTCCAACAATCAACTGCCTACTGGTCTCAGCCTTTCATGTTCCTCTTGGAAAAGCCTGTCTCTGCCCTTTCAATGCCTTTCCGTTTTAGCACAATCAGACTTAAAATGACCAACGAAAGAGAGATCATTTTTCTTGGGCAGCCGCTGCATCTTTCCCCCCATGTCAATATCAGGCACAATGTCGTATTTTGTTGCCCTTCTTTTGTCAGTATCATCTACTTTAAGATGACCAGTGCTTCCTAATCAATGTCAGGCACTGCCCATCTACCTCTCAGTGCCTTAACTTTAACACCTTTGCAAATCTTTCAGCAGATGTACAAAAAACAACACCAGGTATCCAACAAGATGTTCCTAGTACATAGTCTACTTTAAGCAAATTACTGCTTACTCTTAAAAGATACAGCTGTTTTTCATCAAACAATATCTGTTTTGTCTCCGAAGTTTTACGCGTACCAAACTGAAAAATCTGCGAAAATAAGGTGTGAGCAACACAATGCAAATAGAACACCTAGGCAAACTGTGATGGTGAGTTCAAATGTAGGTAACAGTCGGCCTTTTGTACGTTTTTGAATTTTTTGTAACTAAAAAATAAACGATGTCCCTACCAATATGCTTAAGCAGGAAAAAAACAGACTACATCGTGTCGATGCTTCAAGCAGCATGTGGGACTCTACAATGGTATCCATGATTACAGACAACCCACATCGTGCAGTTTCTTATTAAACTTAAGGTTACAGCTCTCGTGCCTAAGACATACGCTTTATTTATGAAACAGATAAGGGCTTTCAAACGCTTAGGTAATTTATGTGTTTACTGAAGTTAAATGGCGTTATTGTTGTGAGAACACTTGCGATCCCCAATCGGTAAAGCTAGCTATTGTTAGCTTCTGCTCACCTTGTGAAATTAGTGATGCATAAGGTAGGTGACTTGCTTTGTAGTCCGTTTTTTGCTGTTACCAGAGGGACATATTTTAGGGGATATAAAGGGTCTAAAGTTTATACAAAAACATCACATACACATGCATTTATTTGAACAAAATATGATTCAGGGTGTTTCAAGCAGCTTTTTAACTACCAGGGGCATTTGATTTTCCAAGGCCCATTCATTCTTTTTCAACAAATATTTTTTAACAAACCGGACCTTGCAAAAATGCGATTCTGCAAAATGACAACTCGCACACTCCATTTCCGTAGTTTGCGGAGTAAAAACGTTTTAAAACTGGTTAATATTGTAGTTTCTGTGGCACTGATGTGCGAACCGTACAAATTACATAATTGCGTATTCTTATGTATTTCTTTTTGGTTTATTTTTGTATCAGTTTCTTAAGCTGCATTGGGCTACTGATGCAGCAGGCGTGGATGGATGCTAGTTAGCTGAGAGTAACTAGCATGAGTGCTTAGTGCACTGTAAAATATGTATATTATTTTACAGTGGTTTACATGTTTATTTGGCAGGAGCTGGATGTGGCTTGTTTGTTAAGTTTTCTTTTCGATGTGCGGTAAGCACATTTGTATGTGTTCAATCTTCATTTGTGTTTTCTTGATGTATATTCCTGGCGGTTCATGGCCGCTCTAATTTAGTTGTGCCTTTGTTTTCATTTTTTACTAATTGTTTTGTTACTGTCCTGCGACAGAGGAGAGCGGTACGCTGTACTTTCTCAGTCTGCCTGACTATTTTATTTTATTTTATTTTCAATGTCAGAGAGTGCCATAAAAGTAGACAAGACTCAGTCCGGCTGTGGCATCTGTCAATTTCTACACAACACAATGCAGAGAGAGAAAGAGATCGAGCAAACACCCGTTACACATACAATAGAATAGACACAAGGTAGGCTACCTTAAAAACTAAAATGAAGCCTGGTTCTGTTAATCCTCAACAGATGACAAAGCAATCACTTAAAAAAACGAAATACTAACTAAACTAAAGGCCAACGCGATGTATACGAATAATTGTGTACAAAACACACAATGATTTGTTTCAGCTAACAAACCAATTACTTTAGGCATTATGAGTTCTTGCTCTAGCTAACTGCTATTAACAGCAACGTTCTAATTTTTGTATCCAGCGTAAATAAAGTTACATCTCGACTCACCTTTTAAAAGGCTGCAGTCCTCCTGTAGGCTGGCGAGGCTGAAGTTAGCTCCTTATTCAATGGTTCCATTCCACCGGAAATGCAGCGCAGCCGACTGCAATGACGCTATTGTGCCTGTAGGGTGATTCTTTTACCAAAGCTTACCTTTTCACTGTGTGTGCATAGCTGACTACTTCAGAACTTCATTTTCAATTTGCAGTAACTTATTAACAGGCTTGAGTTGACTTTTTTGTGAACACTTTGAGGGAAGTACATGTGAGGACCGTTTCAAACAGATTATACATGCCCTTTCTTCAAAAAAATAAGTTTGGTGAGATTTGGTAATAAACAATGCAGCCTATCCCTGAACTTTTCCTGAACATTTCCTTTATACTGTCACGTATGAATGGGAGCAGGGATCAATATTCAGGGAAATCCGTACCCCCAATTTCCCACCTCAAGACCTAGTCACATTTCAGGGAAAATGCCTGCATGGCCTGTACGTTGGGAATGAAAACAGTAACATTGCAGGGACAAGTACAGAAATCCAGAATGTAGCTGCATGTATGAAGTGAAAAATCACAAGCGGTGCCTAAAAGGTTACTCCAGTAATTTACCAGGAACTATGCGTGAGGAGGCTTTAGTTTTGATCTCTCTCTCTCTCTCTCTCTCTCTCTCTCTCTCTCTCATTATATTTATATATTATATTATTCTGTAGATTAACTAAAATATTTGTAAGGTTGCAGACACCAAAGAGCATTATGTAGAGGAGTTTTAGTAATTACGTACATTTTCCCAGTATGTCATAAGTTACCATAAAAGAATATTACATTCTTAACATGAGTATTACATATTCATAACATTATGTGATGATTCCCAGGCAGGTTCCCATGGGGTTTAAAAGCTTGGGTCAATGAAAATTCACTTAATTATGACAGAATATGATATATTAAAGTAAGATCACTTGTTACCTGTCTGACCTAAAGTGTTTTTTTTTTACCTTTAAATCAACCAGGTAACATTGCTTATGTACGTTAGTTTACATTATGTGAACTTCCAGACAGGAATCCAAGGGCTTAAACTCTTAGTTGACTCTCACGTCATCTTCCAACTAGCCCTATGTGCTGCACACCACGTTCTAACTACCGACTGGCTGACCTAGTTGCTAGCTCCCTCCCAAAGAGTATCTCCCTCCTCAAAAGTATGTCTCTTCTTCTCTGTTTCTCGATCTTCATCCAAATCCCCGTTTCAAAATAAAAGTCCCTTCAAACCTTATGTGCTACACATATAACAAATATGCTATGGGGACAGTCAATTCTGATGGAAATCTGTATTTTATCGGAAATCTGTAGTTCACAACAGAGAATCTGTGTTCAAAGTTTAAAAGCAATAGGCAAGTATTTGGCAAAGTTTAAACAATAGTCTAGTATTTGAATTGAAATATTTGCTTTGTGTTGATTCTACATTAATTCCATGATTTTACATTTAAATATCCATTATTACAAGCTTCAGTCTTAAGAAGAAAAAGCAATCCATTGTGATTCATCACAGCAAATAATATATTTTTTTTAAATCGATTGACAGCACTAAAATGTCATTTGTGTACATCTACTCTGCAGTACACGACACGTAATACACAGGAGAACTAAATTGAATCGCAATACTTCGCTGTATTATAAAATGTAAAGAATCGCAATATCGTGATAGTGTCTACAGATCCGACGATATGATACCGTCTTGTGGCCCTCATTAGTGTACAGAGTTTCAAGTAAGCATCGTTTGTGCGATTCATGACCAAATCTCGGCTCTGCTACAGGACAAGCTCTCCCAGCTGAGTGTGCCTGACTCCACCTGCAGGTGGATCACAGACTTCCTGTCTGACAGGAGGCAACACGTGAGGTTGGGGAAGTATGGTCCTGGAATCAGAGACATACGCACCGGTTCCCCTTAAGGCTGCGTTCTTTCCCCTCTACTCTTCTCCCTGTATACCAACAGCTGCACCTCCAGTCACCAAACTCCTCAAGTTCGCGGACAACACCACCCTCATTGGGCTCATCTCTGGTGGGGATGAGTCCGCGTATAGATGGGAGATTGACCATCTGGTGACCTGGTGTGGTGGAGCTCAATGCTCTGAAAACAGTGAAGATGGTTGTAGACTTTAGAAGGAACCCAGCCCCACCCACCCCCATCACCCTGAGAGACCCCCCAGTCGATACTGCGGAGTCCTTCCGCTTCCTGGGCACCATCATCTCCCAGGACCTCAAGTGGGAGCTGAACATCCGCTCCCTCACCAAAAGAGCTCAACAGAGGATGTACTTCCTGTGGCAGCTGAAGAAGTTCAACCTGCCAAAGACAATGATGGTGCACTTGCACTTGACACCTGCATCATCAAGTCCATCCTCACCTCCTCCATCACTATCTGGTACGCTGCTGCCACTGCCAATGACAAAGGCAGACTGCAGCGTATCATCCGTTCTGCTGAGAAGGTGATTGGCTGCAATCTGCCATCTCTACAGGACCTGTTCGCCTCTAGGACCCTGAGGCGGGCAGGTAAGATTGTGGACGATCCCTCCCACCCGGGTCACAAACTCTTCGAGGTACTTCCCTACACGGCAGGAGGCTGCGGTCCATCAGGACCAAAACCTCACGCCACAAAACCAGCTTCTTCCCGGCTGCAGTTGGCCTTATTAACAAGGCCCGGGACCCCCACCTGACTTGGACTCTTATCCCGCCCCCACACCTCAAGTCTGTGTTACATTAACACACATTACATTGCACATTCACATTGCACTCCTGTTTTGCATTTTACTTTCCACTTTACTTTTTTCATATACATTTTTTATATTTTTGTATCGTATATATTGTGTTTTTTTTGTTCTTATGTGTAGTACTTTTCTTATGTGTAGTACTTATTGTGTTTGTATGTTTTATGTTTACTGTATGCACCTATACACCAGAGAAAATTCCAGGTAGGTGTAAACCTACTTGGCAATAAATACTGAAATGAATTATTGAACTACCCTGTCGCACAACATGATAGAAAGGTGGCATACAGAGCACCTTAAAGATGCAGTCCATGATATGGTTTCGTGAAATGTTATGAGTATTCTCAACAGTCAATCAAATTCCACCTCTCCCTTCTGTGCTCCTGACACTCAGTATTGATTGGCTGGGATTGTTAATGCCTCTGTCTGAGCCACTTTGTTTGTTTTCCATTTACAGAGCCAGGACTGTGTACGAACATCAGAGTTTTCCCACTTCCCTGGACACCTCCCACCCTCAGTGGTCACCATCTTGGCTCCACAGTGGAAGGGGAGGGACCACCAACCTCTTCTCAACTGAGGTCGGGCAGATGATGTTGTGATTATTTCCTTTAAGTGAGTGCACAATGGCCGTATTCAATTTGTGGCAACACCACCCTGTCGCATAGTGTACACTGTGTAGTACATTTAAGACTAGTATCCAAAATGAAACACAGTGTATGCTTTAAACCGCCGATCAACAATAAAGCAAACTTCTGCTTTGTTTTGATAACTTTGGCTAATCGCAGATAGCACCGATATGTCACTTTCACTAGTGCAAGCAAGAAGGTAACGGTAGGTTTCTCTGTTTGCCATTTTATCTAAACATCTCAGATTCCATGCAACATAGGCCTAAATTCCATGTTTTTAAACAGAACACACTTAATTCTGTAAATTTAGAGGAGTATTGGGTTTGGCATCACATTACTCACTAATCTTTTTGACAGAATATTTTATGACATCTTGAACCCTGAGCAAAATTGCCAAGGTTAAAAAACGTCAAAATGATGATGAACCCAACATGAACAACTGAAAATACATTCCACAAAACATAGGCTATCTCTTGTCTTCATACTGTAAAAAAAAAAGATATGAACTTCACACATTCTTTGGCATGTGTAATCTGGCTAACTGTATTACGTGAGCACCAGAGCCCACCACTCTGGGTCACATCCCTGGTGCGTGTGGTTCAGACCCTGTGCCATCCATCAACGACCCCTTCCTGTGACCACCAAGAGGAACTTTTGGCAATGCTGTTGATTTTAGCACGAAGCATAATCTTCACACAAATGCCCCAAATAATATAAAACATTAAAATGCCTTTAGCAATAATAAAGTTAAACATGTGTCTGTCACACAAAGTTAAAACCATTTTCAGCCCACGATGTTGGCTAGCGGTAGATGACATGGCTGAAACAAGCAGTGAAGACCAGCTAGGCAATGCTGCAACTTTTAACTTAGCATACAGCCTATATGCTATAGTCCAGCCAAAGTAGGTTAAGCCTGCCAAGGATTTCATACTTAACCCGTAATACTCATACTGGTCGATAGTACAACTGCAACCCTAAAACTATTCTAAAGTCTAAAATGAATGACAGGAGATAAATGAAGGCAATGTTCTACACTTACATTTTATTTTGCTTTTTAAATCCTGTGGAACAGTGACCAAAGTGTTTTTGTTCTTCAGTCTGCCTGCAAATGCCACCATACTCCTTTGACCCATTTGCAGAGGGCTCAGCTCTACAGACTAGGGTCTCTGTGATTAAATCATGGAAGTCCTGCCGAGACTACATCATAAAGATTACACATGAAAGTTGATCTAGCTGGTAGCTTGTACAGATGTGACCATTAAGAGGTTTGCAGAGTCTGCTCATATGTAAGCTGGAAGTTTATTAATGTATCTAGATTTCTTTGTTCACTTTATAATATTTGTACCTGTTTAAAAAACATTATGGTTTCAAGCTAAGGCTAAGGAATGTGCCAGTTATACAACAATAACCCGAGGCAATACAAGCATATCAGCCAAATCAAGAATGATTAGGTCCCCTTTTCTTTATTCAATGCGTTAGATAACTACTTAACCAGCTCTCTTGATTGAATGCCATGCTTGCTTAAACTCTAGCAACATTTTTGATGTTGTTGATGCAACAGTGTGATGAACGAACGTTAGCTGGCATTTCTTCTCTGATGCAATTAGACTCCTAAACCATGACATGCATAACAACGAAGAGTAGCGAGGCCACTTGGCACTGCCCTCGAATCTAGATGACGACGTTCAGGCATCAGCCTTAATTACACCTCAGGTGATGGAGTTAACTGGGGTATACTCACGTCAACGTTTGCCCACTCGAACACAGATTCCGCTACCTTCTGCTGGTATTCGTCATGATATGTGAAATTATGAAGTTCGCTAGCTATCGACGCACAACCTAACGTTACTAGGTTAACATTAGGTCATACTAGCAGATATGTCAGCAATGTAAGCAAACATTGCGGCTAGCTATTGTTAGCTGTCGTTGGCTTGCAGCTATCATATGCTAACGTTACCTTTCATTTGGTCCATCACTTGTCAGTGAACAAATAAAAAAAAGAGAAAATACGCTTTGTTCATGAAGGTATAAAAATGCATATCCAACGTTGAGCTCACATTAGATGGAAAACACTTACAGTAACACTAAACTTCGAATACGTTCATAAAGCTAGCAAATGTTATGATAATGTTAACGAACATTAGCCTTTCCAAAAGATTATGCATCACATAACGTTAACTGCCTTTTCGGCTAATCGGTGCGACTGCAGCTGAACAATAGGCGAGAGGTATTTTACTGAAAGCTTCATTTTAACATAGCACAGCAAGACCATTTTCATAAAAGACATATATTTCACCAGTATACGCCTTACCTGGATAATCAGCGCCTGAGGACAATGGATGTTGCGGTATCTTTCCGTTAGACGAGAGTTGTCACAGCTATCAAGCTCGTGGAGGACAGCACCAACTAGCTAATTCAATCTGCAGTGCACCTTCACTCCCAAATCGTCGAAAATTCTTCTTCTGAAATGGGGTGGGGATGGGTGCACTAGAAAAATGTTTAAACCGTCTCAAGTATGTTTTGAAATATAATCTATGACCAGTTCCTCTATTGCCGCGGACGTTATGCTTTCGAATTGCACATATCGATAGTTTGATGGAATACATGGTACATTCCTTGTTATATAAAGCCGTCTTCCCCTTCGTACATTTTATTTTGGTCCAATTTTTAAAGGCGACATGTACATTTTCCATGGACGGGTTTGTGTTTTGGTAGATGAAAAGTGATTCCGTTGTTATTTTGGATATACTTTTCAACTGAAGAGAACACTGTGTAAAGAGGTTAAATCCATCCTTTTGAGGGTTATCATGTGATATTGAAACAGCTGAAAGTTCAAGAAATTATTTTCCACGTGAAGAAAGCTTTGGGCAATTTCTGCAGTGCTAGAACGGGTCCTTCAAATCCGAAAACTACTTCAAAGATGATGCCAAATTACTAAAGGATTACCAAAGGCTTCAAGAGTTGTTGAATGGGTAGGCTAGGTCTAAAAGGAAGAGTTCAACCAAAATCATATGAACACAGATTTTCTTTCTTTCTTCCAATAACCTACTGTATCTGCTCCTTAAACATTAATTGTGTCTGAAAGTCTAATACTGCTGACCATGGGATAGTTGATCATAGTGTGTCCATCTGTAGTGAGTCAAGTGTGTTATATGTCTACCATGCTATTGTTTTATATGCTTGTTGGCTTATAGGCCATTTGTTTTTGTCATAGATCAATAAAGTGAAACAAACTTCACTGCTAGAAAGCAATAACTCATTGTGGAAGTTCTCAAAGGATCAATTATAAAATGTAAAGTGAAATGCAGAATACCTGGGCATATTTATTTTAGTCTGATAGGACGTACAGTATGTTTATACAAACTCTTGTAGTTTCCCTTGTTTCCCTTGTAGTTTACCTGGTAGCAGAAAGCCAGTGGAGAACATTGAGATACTAAATTCGATGAATAAATCCAGTTTGACTGAATCACAGAATGAAGTTTTTAGTGGTATTTGGTCTAGTTCTATTCGTAGAAATGGTAAACAGTATTCATAATTCTGTTGTCATTAAATGTATAATTATGTAACTTAATGTTAAATTCAGTAACTATGAATCATTGTGTTTTCATTAGCTTAGAATGAGCCTTTCGTGGCTAAAGCAGGTCCTCTTCCACTGAGTCTGCCGTGATGCACCTTCATGTTTCTACAGTAGTCCAGAACAGACAAACCAATACCTCAAAGGCAGGGCCAGCTCTGACAGTGTTGGGGCCCTAGGTGAGACTTTACATTGCTACATTGGTCAATGGTCACTGTTGGTAGACGATAGGTAGAAGTGTAGACGATCGGTATACCCAGAAGTCATACTAATTAATGAGTGCCTTGTATTAATATATATATACCTATAAGCAGGAACATGGCTTTTCTGTGTTTGTGTGTAACTTAGATTATTAGGTGCCATTTAGTCTGCATATGTGTAAGAGCATGTTTGGACCAGAGGTGATAAGAAGGGTCGAACTGTGCTTTTTTTCGACCTTGTGCAAAACTGACATCCTTTCAAGACAGGGAGCCTTGGATGTCAGAGACCCAGCACGTGGTTATCCCTGCTGACAACTTGTTTTGTCGCCAGAGAACACTAAACTTCTATCTATATAAACCTTGGGCGATGTGTTTAATATGGCTTCTCTCTCGTCTGCTGCAGTCTGGGAGTAAGCCCGGGCTCCCTCTGATTTCTGCATGCTTAAGTCATTTATTGTGGCATTGTGTTCATTGAGGCTTGATTGTTCAATTCAGCAGAACTATGGAAACAGACAAAACAAACTGCAAAGCATTTTTGTCTTTGTTTTAAAAACCTGCCAATGGAAATGATGATTAGTCCTCCTCACCATGGACCCCAGAAACTCTCCAAAAATGTGCATGCAGTTGTGTGGCTTTGCTCATACAATTATCTAAAAACATCTCCGTCTCCTCCTGAACCTTAAATGCAAAGAGGAGCCTGGACTACTTAAATGGCATTTCTAATACATATCCCGTCAGTTGATTTCTCTGGCTGCAGACCCATTGTGTACAATTGATTTTTTGACATTTTTCCTAGACTGAGTCATGGTAGCCATGTAGCCCTGGTCAGGGACTTCAACGCACGCAGCCTCAGCAACAGCGAGGGTATCTTGCTCTGAATGACTTGCTGTGCCACACTGGTCCTCTGCTTCAGTTGAACACCAGAGCTGTCAGCAAGTGCTGCTACTCTATTAACTAGTCTCTGACACGGAGAGTACCCTATATGGGCCCGTCCAAGAGCTACGCAAACCTTTCTGACCAACTTTAGGCATGTTGAGGACTCTATTAACTAGTCTCTGACACGGAGAGTCCCCAATATGGTCCCGTCCAAGAGCTACGCAAACCTTTCTGACCAACTTCAAGCATGTTGAGGACTCTATCGCCCTCCAGAATGTGGACTTAACGTTCTTCCTCTTCCTACTTTCAAACTTTCTTTTGCCTTTGCTTGACCTAGAAGATATTTTCTAAAATCTTGGCATTGTGTATAATAAATGTGAAATGACACAGGGAAAAGGTATTGAACACACACACACACACACACACACACACACACACACACACACACACACACACACACACACACACACACACACACACACAGAAATGCATATCTGAACTGTAGAGCAAGTTGTTTTGGATAAAAGCATATGCTAAATGAATAAATGTAAATGTATAACCCTTACATTCATTTTGATAGCATAGTCATGTACCCACTAGCCACCCAAATATTAACTATGTAGTTTTGTGATCTAGAGATAACCCTGTGAAAATGAATGAATGAACAGCTTTTAAATATATTTCCAACATTATTATATATAAAACATATAAACTGTCAATATATAAAATACATTGCCAGTTAGCAAGTTCGTTTGCTTTTATTAGTGCCAAGTCTGCTCTTTTTGGTGTACGGGTTAGGCAGCCAAGGCAAGCCTGTTTTTAGCCAAAAACTTCGTACTGTTGCTTTAAAGAAACAATGACCAAGATAGACATGATCAAATCAAATGATGTAATATTTATTACACAAAGATTATATGCTGTACCAGTTGACATCACTTTACGGCAATCATTTTAAAACATGTAGGCCATAACAGATAAAACTATTTAAATTCATTGCTACTAAAAAGTGACGGAAAACATGATGTTTGGATGTTCCTGTGTCACAGCAAGAATATGAATTAAAAACACATCACTGAGGCCTCTGGAAGGTAATTATATTAACAATCTCCATTGGTAATTATAGGGTAAATCAAAAGGTATTATCTTATTTTACAGGTCAGATATGAATTGACTTTGTGCAATTACATTTACAAAGGTCTCATCCCATGAGGTCTTCAGTTACTTCAGTGGGAGAAACACTCTCATTATGTATTATTTGATGCAGTTAAAATAGGGCATTTTGCTTCAGCTGTAAGTTTGACAAATATGGGAACACAGTATTTATCTAATATTTATCTAAATAAATATGAAACAAATGACAAAATAAATTCCATATTATAGTGGGGTATACCATACCATGGGTTGGGGAAATGTGCTCCACGCCACCAAATACATTTAAGCGCCTTTTTAAAAACAGACAATTGAAATATTTCTATGTTTCTATTGATCTTAAGTTTTTGATGTCTCATCTTCAAGTGCATACTTGAGTCAAAAATAGTGAGGCTTCTGTCCTCGTTTCACCGATGGGGTCGATGGGTAAGGATGTTACCTCAACCATGCATGCTCCGGTATGTGCAACACTGGTGTTAATGATGTGTCTCTGTAAGTGCTTGATCCAGTCCTCTTGAACAGATAAAGGGCCCTGGAACACTAAATCACAGAATCTACAAAAGCAAACAGGACATTAAAACGTTGAATTAAACAAAGATGACTTCACAGCCTCTGTAATTGAACCTTTGCTAAGCCCCTCCCTAGAACACTGTACAATCCTACGTAAGCAACCATAACTAGGTGTGGGAGTCTGTCAAGCTTTTGGCACTCTGCTAGCAAAGTATACTGCAGTCACCTACCCACACAATGATTTTTACCAAGGGGGGGGGGGGGACTTAGCAAAGGGTCAATTGTGAAGCAAACAGGAAAAAAAACAAAAAAACAAGTGTGATCATGTAGTACCTGCATGTGAGTCGATACATTTCCTCAGTAGTGTAGGGTAGGGGAAAGGTTTTTTTCTTGAGCCCAGACCTAGACCTCTGTTTCTTTTGTTTGCAGTCATATGCTATAAAGGCATTAACAAGATAATAGTTTGAAATTGTTTTAAATAAATAGTCTTTTAAATAGATTTTTTTTTGGTCAATATCGCATAACTTGTATATTACATCCCTTTCCAAAGAATAACTTACTTGTGCCATCAAGCAGGGCAGCTCTCTCCCGTCTTGCATACGCCCGGAGATGATTGGACAGACTGACACCACTGTGAAATGTGGCATTACAGTGTACACACACCTTTCTGTTGAAATTACTTTTTTCTGCAAAGAAAGCATATTGAAACAATAATCCCTGATGCCATATCACAATCCCTCATCATCATCATCATCATGGGATGTAATGTTTGTGGTTAGGCAAGATCAGAAAACAAAGCAAGTCACCTGAGAGCGAGTCAGTCTGTGGCAATGGAAAAGGGAGAGCAGCTTTCCTTGTAGTTTGACTGGGATTCTTCACTTCATGCGACTTCCGCTTTTTCAGCATTCCAATCAAATCACTTGAAGGGGAATATCTTTCTGAATCTGTAGACTCAAACCATTTGTTTTTGGCTCCCTCCTCAGGCAACCCTTCACAAGAACTCTGAGCATTGTCTGTAATGGATGCAACGGATATGAAAAATGGATCTTTCCTACTAGAAGTCTTAGAGGCAATCTGTCGCTTATGAAAAGCCCGAAGTGTCTTATGAAACTCTTCTCTATTGCTCATCAGCTGCTTCAAGATGTCCAGTGGAGATCGAAGAGTGGCTGTGGAGTAGGCTTTTCCCAGTCTCTTAAGATGTCCCCGCACGTGATTGGACAGTCCAGTCTTCGTCTCGAACCTTACCCCACATAACGGGCAGTTTGATTCAGCCTGTGAATCGGTGTGCACTCGCTCCTTCTGTTCTGCAATCAGAGATCAGAATGCATTAACAACTATGGAATGAAAAGGTCAAAGGTTAATATGGCACATCCAGAAGGAAGTGCCATGCCTGCAATGCAGCATGTTGTTAGAACTTTGTGGAAAAATTGAGAAGTTGTAATCGCCTATTGAAATCAAATTCTAAAAAAAGGTCAAATTCTGCAGCCGTCACATTATTGAAATGAATTGAGAAGAAAGTACTGGCAGGTTAACAAGGAACAACAGCATAGGTGTGAGGAGAGAGAAACAGCATAGGTGTGAGGAGAGAGAAACAGCATAGGTGTGAAGAGAGAGAGAGAAACAGCATAGGTGTGAAGAGAGAGAAACAGCATAGGTGTGAGGAGAGAGAGAAACAGCATAGGTGTGAGGAGAGAGAAACAGCATAGGTGTGAGGAGAGAGAAACAGCATAGGTGTGAAGAGAGAGAAACAGCATAGGTGTGAAGAGAGAGAGAAACAGCATAGGTGTGAAGAGAGAGAAACAGCATAGGTGTGAGGAGAGAGAGAAACAGCATAGGTGTGAAGAGAGAGAGAAACAGCATAGGTGTGAGGAGAGAGAAACAGCATAGGTGTGAGGAGAAAGAGAAACAGCATAGGTGTGAAGAGAGAGAGAAACAGCATAGGTGTGAAGAGAGAGAAACAGCATAGGTGTGAAGAGAAAGAGAGGCAAGGGTTCACATGAGGTCATAGCTAAGGTGTTCCATTACTAGACAAAGTATATATTAGGGGTGGCGCTTTGTGGTTGCTAAATCATAGCTGTTATTTTGCAGCATTGTACCATACCAACCACAAAGAAAAAAATATTTCACAGCAATGATCCCATTTGTAGATAGAAATGTTCTTCACTTTAGCCCTATCTTCATTGCCACTAGATTAGGCCATTTAAGAACAGTAAATGATAGAACACCATAATCAGAGGTCTAAATTGAGTGAGTTCTATGCTATAAAAGCCAAAACTAAATCTTACTTATATTATATTATATATCTCATATTTTGTTGGCCACGATGCATGATATAGGATTTTTTCCCTTCAATGTCTGTGAGGCATAATTGCGCCTACCTGCATAGCCTATGGAGTCATTTTTGTTGTGGAGTTGCATTGTGCACATTTTTAGTTTCAGTCCAAAATAGGGGTAAAAGGAGTCTGAGATGGGGATTCAATTCAATTCAATTCAATTCAACTTTATTTCGCCATGTATACAGATACTAGGATTTTTTTGTGGTATTCTCCATGCAGGCTATAGTATCACCAAACTATCTCCTGCACGAGATCTCCACGGCCGCTACACAAGCGCCATCGGGGATGGGGATGTTTTGTTAACATTGAGTTAGCTGGCTACAAACTAGCTGGCTACAAACTAGCTTATTGTCAACTGGACCATCGGACCATAGCCTTGCCCGTTTCATTTCAATACAAGTTGGGGGCGAACTTAAAAGTACCATTGGGTAACTTGAATGTTACTTCAGTCCCTCCAGGATCTTATGAGGTTTTGTTGTGAATATTGTGGCAAAAAGTGACTGAATTTGCTGTTGGAATTCTCAGAAACTGCTGTGAATGAGTTAATAATGTAGACTAAAGTAGATTAAGGCTACAATGTATGAAGATAATCATTTCTTATACTGGAGTAGCAGGCTCAAGTTGAGTATGCATTATGAGCGGCACGACTTTTCTCAACGGTGTCTGGCTAATTTGACCATGAGGAACAAAACTAGGGTGCTGTCGTTTACCGTCACCTGAGCGAACATCGAGATTTTGCCACGCCCTTTTAGCACGCGTGCTCCGTATCTCAGTCGTAGACACTTGAATTTGGTCTCAAAATGACCGGAATACGCATGTTTATATGTATGCACTACGAGGGTTTCTAAGCTCTAAAACCTTTACCTTTCGAGATATTCAAGAATATTTTTTGGGGGATATTCCCGTGGTGCGCAAAAAGCTTCAAATCTTGAATTTCTTGAAAAAACTTGCGCCGCTCATAATGCATACTCAACTTGAGCCTGCTACTGGAGTATTATTTACAGTAACGTAAAGTACATTCTATAATACAAAAGGTTCAGGTTCTTTAAAGCTAATGTAATCTGTAAAGTAGTTTCATTAAGTTTAGTCTCCACCCAAAAAAACAAAAAGCAAAAAATGTAACACTACATTAAAATGATACTAAGGTTTGTACAAAATCATATCTAAAAATAGAAGTAAATTAGGTGGAACTTGATGGATAAATGTTGAATTTTGTATTAATGCGTACCTATCTTGAACAAATTGACAATTGAGATGATCTTGCTACTCAGTCATTCACAGTAGATCACTATGGTAATGATGTCAACTTCTGTTAGGTGGTGATAATTTTATATCCTGCAGAATGCAGCACATCCATCAATCTTCTCCTTGACTCTGACCTTGATAAGCCATATAGGTCAGTGATTACTGTGCTGCACAAGACGTCAGCTAAAGACAACACAGACCTAGCTCAAATGTGGCTATGCCCTGCTGATGAAAGACAACACTTGAAAACTATTTACCTCCATTCCATTTAGGAATTGTGCAAACCTTAAATTGTTTCCAGTTCATGAAGAACACCTTTTCAGACTACACAAAACATGTTTTCCAAAATTCTTTACTTAATGTTATTATAACCACAAAATGACACAATTAACTTAATTATATTTGTACAAAATTGATATATTTCGTTTGAAAACACCCACATAAAACTGGGCTAGAAATTGAAATAACAAAAAAGTGAGCACATCATCTTCTTGTAAATGTTGGGACAGAGCCACAGGGGGAAAAGCCACACACTGAAACAGGACCAGATATAGATAGTGAATCAAAATCGGTTTTACCTGAAGCTTCTTTAGCTCCTCTAGGAACTGAAGTCATCTTTCCTTGGGTATGAGGATACTTATCCCGAGATGTTACTTGTGGAGATGAAATGACCTGCTGTGCATTGACACTCACCCCAACCCTTTGTGTGTGTGTCCTTGTATGAGTGGAGAAACTGACTGCCGTTTCAAACAGTGCTGGACAATAAGAACGAGACTTTCTCCCCAAATCTGATTCTGATGGAGGTTTTGTTTTCAGAAGCACCTCTGATCTAAGTACACAAACATCACCTCCTTCTATGTTTCCTTCATCTAAAATCTTTTGAGGATTCATCACAACTTTTCTGTCACAGTCTTCCTCAAATAAAGAAGAGATATCCTTAAGTCTCACTTGGTTATTACTGGGATACAAATCTGGTAAGACTTCACCAACATTGCAGTTGGACTTCAAATTTTCAGTTACAGAATTGTGCGAATCCCTGACAGATAGATTGTTCAACTCTTCCTTTTGTAGGCTGTGCTGGTGGGCAGGTAAGGGTCCATCTTGAACTTTCATGCCATGCAGCAGAGAGCTCATCGTACCTTTTGAGGGACAGTTATTTATTACGGGCTGCTTAATGTTCACATGTTTTTCATTGGTGTTTATGATCTCCTTAATGTCTTCTTGCCTTTGAGATGAACTGACCATAATGTCCATTAGCGTTGGTTGGAACATTTCTTTAGACGTTTGGGGAGAGTCATGTTCACTTTCCTTTTCAGAGTTTTCACATTTTTTACGGAGGGTAGTTTTATTACGGCTTTCATTGCCATCAGAACAACCTGCAACACTGCCAGTTCCCCCTTCTTGAGTATATGATCTGTAGTCATGGCTTGCTTGTTCATTTGATACAGCCTGTTGGTTTTGTGCGCCTGTCAAACACACAGTATTTAAATACACAGTATTTGACTCAGCCTCCACACCTTTGGGGCAAATTGCATGTAACGCATCTGGCTCTTCATTCAGAGTTTGAGTTTTGTGCACATTATGTGTCGTCAAAAAGCGACTTTTGTGCTCAAATTCAGTCACTGCCTTTAAGTCACACTTTACACAAGAGCAGTAACGCTTGCCTTTTTCAGAAGTCTTGGTATGCGGAGCACGGGTATTTGGGTTGTTAGTTTCATAAAGGCACAGAGCATGTTGCAGCCTGGTACTCCTCCCTACATCTTTCAAATCATTTAGTTCCTTCATTTCCTCAATTAATCTGCGTCGTCTCTCGATGTGGATCGACCTGTGCTGGAGGAGGGCAGACGGATTGTGAAAAGCCCATCCACACTCCTTGCATATCAGAGGTAGTGTCTGCGCCTGGCCGGCTGCTTCTCCATGCTGCCTCATGTGGCGGTGCAGTTGATTTCTCTCTTGACATATGATGTTACAGTTTGTGCACGGGAAAAATAAAGGTTCCGCGTTAGATCTTCCAGATTCTAACAGCTGTTCTTTACGAACGGTGAGCTCACGCCCTATGCTGGTCTCTTCGGTCCCTTCTGGTTCGCCATAAATAAACTTCTGAATACCTTCAACATGTTCTTTGTAATATTGTCTACTTCTAACCACCTGTGAGGTTTCCACATCTTTGCCCTGAGGCCTGATGGAAATTTGATCTGTATGATCACTTTGACCATTCTGTGTTTTTTTAATCAAGTTCATACAAAGATCATTTGAGTAGTCGGTCCCCATTTCAACAGATGCCATCTGTTTCTTAACGATGTTGGCAGAGACTTCTGCATTCTTCTTTTGGTCCTGATCAAGATCCTCCCACAGGAACTTGATGAACTCCCGCTGAGGGTCCCAGTTAAAGTCATTTGCATCATCATCATAATTATCCGAAGTGCTGCCGGAATGTTCCGAATCAAAATCTGCCACGGTTTCATTTCCATTGTTTTGGTCAGATATTGCTGGTCTGAATACCATGTCCCTGTTTCTCTGCCTCCGCTCATCTGTAGCGTTTGGGGGTAATGCAGAACAACTCTTTTCTGGCTTAGTGTCAGGTTTGGACAAACTGCCAAAATGATCCAACAGTCTTACATTTGGGATTTTGGGTTGGGATGATCCATTCATTTGCTCTCCTTTGGACCTTTCATCACTTGTCTGGGAATCAAGACTTACGATTGTGTAAACGTCCTCAGAGGGATCAGACATTACAACCATTTCCATTTTGCGTTTTCTTCGTCTATGTTGGGCGGGTGATGCGCCTGATGTCAGTTTACCCCCCACATTAGGACCATCATTATCTAAAAAACTTGAGGATTCAACGCTCCAGATCCCTCTGTTGTCATTCCCCTGTGCTGACAACACAAGTCCAGAAGTCGCGGATCCAGAGGTCAGATCACATCCCCAGTCAATATTTGGCTTAACGTCACCCTGCCTTGCAAGCATGCCTTTACCAATAAGCCCCAGCACATTTTTAGATTTACCAAGGAGAGGCTTGTCAGACATTTGACCTGATGAGGAACCATTCAAATGATTGTCTTTCAGTAGTTCATCTGTCTCAGGGTAGACCGAGTTGATAGTTCTTGGCATGTGACCTTTTTTACACTGAACGGAAAGCAGCATGTTGGTTTTGAGAGAAGATGCGTTGTTTATGTGTGGATCCCGAGTGCTGGTTGTGAGAGAAGATGCGTTGTTTATGTGTGGATCCCGAGTGCTGGTTGTGAGAGAAGATGCGTTGTTTATGTGTGGATCCCGAGTGCTGGTTGTGACGTCAGACTTCAAAGCATTGTGTTGGCCCTCCTCCTTCAGCTCCGTCCCCCACATGTGGACCTTTAACTTGTTTCTGGAGGATGATAAAGAGACATTAATGAATGTTAAATTAAACTATATACATTATATATATACACATATATATACACATATAAAGCACAAATGTCTAATGTTCTCACTTTGTCATTATGGCCTAATTTGTGTCGAATTTTGAAACAAAAAATGAACTTAATCTAATGTAGAATATGTCTAACGTAATAAAACATGGAGAATGTGAAAGGGGTGTGCAGACTTTCCGGCTTGACTATCGTTTTTTCAGTGATATTATTCTAGCACTCAACCTTATTGCCTACATTAGAACCACTGAATGTGCCTTGAAGGAAACCAAATGTATTTCACAATCAAAGACATCCTAGCAAGTAGGGTAATAATCTTCTGTCTTGAAATGCGTTCACTTAGAAAGGTCTGGTGCTAACTTACCATGTCAGTTATGCAGCTCTATAGTTGGCGGACAAACCATGTTAGCTTCACTAGCCAACAGTTAGACATGTTGCAGGTGCAAGTTAACAACTTTTTTTGCTTTATTTTACCAAAAAGTTAACGTTATAACCTCACTTTAATGTCCGTGCCATCCAGCACGGAAAATGAAAGTTCAGTTTCCACTAGCGATTGAGTGCACATCAGAGTGATATACAATCTGAGCTGTTCTGCTGCAGAAAATGTACAATCTGTACACAGGAAAACTGTATCAAAAGATACATACAGTATGTTCACAGATGTGGCAGGACTCCTACTGTTAGCTGGCTCGCTAAATATGCACTGTTTAACACCAATCAGAACCACTGTTTAACACCAATCAGAACCTCCACTAAATACTCACTGTTTAACACCAATCAGAACCACTGTTTAACACTAATCAGAACATCCCCTAAATATGCACTGTTTAACACCAATCAGAACATCCCCTAAATATGCACTGTTTAACACCAATCAGAACCACTGTTTAACACCAATCAGAACCACTGTTTAACACTAATCAGAACCACTGTTTAACACTAATCAGAACATCCCCTAAATATGCACTGTTTAACACCAATCAGAACCACTGTTTAAAACCAATCAGAACCACTGTTTAACACTAATCAGAACATCCCCTAAATATGCACTGTTTAACACTAATCAGAACCACTGTTTAACACCAATCAGAACCTCCACTGTTTAACACCAATCAGAACCTCCACTGTTTAACACCAATCAGAACCACTGTTTAACACCAATCAGAACCTCCACTGTTTAACACCAATCAGAACCTCCACTGTTTAACACCAATCAGAACCTCCACTTTCTGTTTTTGTTGATTGAGGTAATACTATCCAAAAACATGAACATTTCTCAAAATAGTAATAAAGATTGATTGCATTGATCTCGAAACACTGTTCATGACTTAAGAATATATTAATGAAGTGCCTTGTATTAATAATTACATTGTATGAATCATGTGCTTATGTAAGCAGGAACATGGCTTTTCTGTGTTTCTGCAACTTAGATTATAAGGTGCTGACACCACTTAGTCTGCATATGTGTAAGAGCTATATGCAGGAAGGAACATTTTGTCTATGTTTGGGTGAGTTCAGAGGAGATAAGAAGGGTCGAACTGTGCTTGTTCGACCCTGTGTAAAAATGACATCCTTGCATTACAGAAAGCACAGTTGGACTTTTTTGTGTCGAGCGTGGCTATTCTGGCTGATATTTGAAAAATGTATGGCGTCAGAGTTAGATAAATCTTAAGTATATAAACCCTGTGCGAGGCTTGTGAAATTGCTTCACTTTCATCCGTGTGCTACGAGTAAGCCCGATTGCAATTGTTACTGAATAAATATCCTGATCTACAACTTCGGAGATAACTAGAGTGAATTTTCACCTAACAAATATATTTACTGTCTACTCACTTTATAGACAAGGGTCTAAATTAGACTAGTCTGAACACCATTTAAAACTCTTTACATTCATGGAAACATTGCGGCCAATGGTGACCGTTACAATGAAATACATACATACACTGCCTTTCCTGACCACAGATGACATCAGTGACACTTATTCCAGACTGGTTGTGGAGGCTGCCAGCCTTCAGGTAGGCTTAATTGAACTGGTTTATTACATTGTTTAAATAGTTATTATTTTAAAATGTCAGAAAGTATTTTACAAATGCTATATTATTTATCTGATTTTTTTTAAACCAAGCCTATGTTCATCTGGTGATTAATCTCTATACTGGTTAGTGATTAGCATTGTTTTCTTATATCTGTTTTAATGCAAAATCAGCAATTGCATTGAGCATTCCACAGCTATTTGAGATGTTCATTTATCTAATGTTTCTCTACAGCCCACTATTAGGCAAGAAGAGACCAGCAGTGCCTCTGGAGTAGAAATGGATGGGCAGGATCTTGAGGTGCTTGAAGAGCCACAACCTTAAAGAAGATCTGGGCTAGCTGATTAACTGTGAGAAACATTTTCTACCACAGCCCCACAAAAGTCAGCATTTTCCCAAGCTGAAGAGGAAGTGAAGAGATACCAGGAGGCTTCTCCACTGCCACTAGAAGAAAACCCCCTCAACTGGTGGAAAGCTCATGAGACAATGTGTCCTTACCTAGCCAAACTGGCTAAAACATACCTGAGCATCGACGGCACTACCTGCTGAAAGGGTGTTCTCCACTGCAGGAGATATAGTAACGGCCCAGAGGAGCATGTTGACCAACTCCTTTTTCTGAACAAAAATGCCAATATTCCCAAATTAATTTTACATTTTGGTTGATGACCTTGCAACCAACTGGACTGGACTCTAGCAGTACACATCTTTGTTTATTTTTCTCAATTTGTATTAAAGCTCTAAGTTACTTTTAATTAGAAGATTATTCTCAGGTTTATGTTACTCTATTATGTCTGCTTTATGTTATTCTATTGTATTTAAATAATTTTAACTTATGTGCTGGGAGCTCAGCATTCATGTGAGAGGTCTCCTATTCAGAGAATAATTACTAAGGTCCTCTGTCCTGAATGTTCAAGGACAAAGTTTTTGTGTAGTTAATG
Organism: Clupea harengus; assembly: GCF_900700415.2. Lineage (NCBI taxonomy): Eukaryota > Metazoa > Chordata > Actinopteri > Clupeiformes > Clupeidae > Clupea > Clupea harengus. The sequence goes on along the minus strand of NC_045173.1, from coordinate 400,721 downwards.
TGTAGAAGATAATGTTGTTCACAGAATTAAATGTGACATTTGAAGTGAGTTGAGCAGTCTTATTTTCCTCATTTTTTGTAATGCCTTTGAATAATATGGGGGACATGAATCGCAATATATCGCAGAATCAAATCGCAATACTTCCTGTATCGCAATATGTTAAGAATCGCAAATAATATTGAATCGTGGCCCAAATATCGCAATACTATCGAATCGTCACATTTTTGCCAATTCCCACCCCTAGAGTTTAGTCAGTAAAAAGCATATTGTGTATAATAAAACACATAAGATACATGTCTTCCTTCACATCTATATGATGCCTTATGAATCAATGAAAGGGAGGTAACAGCTGAGGCAGGTTATTATATGTGTATTATATTTTATATGTATATATGTTAGTATTATATGTATAGGTTATTATAGGTTTAGCAATGCTGTATTGTATATTTATCTTGTATATTTAGTAGGGTTCTTACATGTTATCATTATATGTATAGGTTAAACATATAATAACACGTGTAAATTATGTTCAGAGTACTTGTACAGAGTGTATGTCATGTTATGCTATTGCATAAAGCCAATAAGTTCAAGTGAAGTGTTTATTTCAAGGCTGCAACACGATGGTCAATAAATTTGGCAACATTTCATACCAAACACGTTGACGGATGACAGATCAGATGATCAGATCAGTTGGCGGATGACACAAGCACCGCTAATACTGCAAGTCCCACAATGCACTGCAACTGCGTTGGTAGCCTAGGTCAATTTAGGCGCGCAAGCCTTTGCCCCACTGTCTGCAGCCTCATCACCAGAAGTCAAAGTTTAGCTTGCGGCCTGTCTCTCTCCCCCCCAAAAAATGGCCAAACAAAAGGTGGACTTTGAAAACAGGGGTTTTCAAGAGAGGTGGGATGCAGAATATACGTTCACCAATGTAAAGGGCAAACCGATGTGGCTGTAATGAAAGAATATAATTTAAGACGGCACTATGAAACGAAACACCAAGACAAGAACAAACACCTGGACATGAAACAGAAGCTCCAGAAGGTAGAGGAGTTGAAAAGAAGACTGGTGTCACAGCAGACTATGTTCGTAAAAGCCAAATCACAAAGTGAGGCTGCTGTGAAGCCAAGCTTTATTGAAGTAGCGGAGATCGCTAAAGCAGCCCGACCCTTTACCGAGGGAGAATGTCAAGAACTGCATGATAAAAGTTTGCAACATTGTGTGCCCTGAAAAAAAGGCAAGCATTTTTAAATATGAGCCTGAGCAGAAACACCGTTGCTGATCGTGTATGTGACCTTGCCATCGGTCTACAAAATGGATCACGTAATGAGCACCGAAACACACGCAGTTAACTTCATAAGAGTTGGTTAAGCCGGGGGAGAGTGCTAAACAGATGTTTCGAGTTGCATGAGGACATCTCAAGCCATCTCAATGCGCTCAACCTGCAGCTTCAGGATGGGGCCATGTGATCACTGATATGCACGCTGCAGTGAAGGCATTTCTAACCTAGCTACGCCTGTGGGAAACGCAGACGCTGCACGAAAACCTGGGCCATTTCCTATGCTGCCAAACTATGAAAGAGCAGGTCTCCGTGTTCCCAAGTGCACAATTTGCTGAAAAACTCAGCATACTTAGAGTAGGTTTGAACTGCTCAGTAATGCATTTGCCATTGATGTGGAAAGCGCACCAGCCCACCTCCAAATGGAGCTGATCGAACTCCAATGTAGCGACACACTCAAGACAAAGTATGACTCTGGGCACTGCACAGTTTCCATGTTTCATCCAGACACAATGCCCCAGCTGCGTACCCAAGCTGCTCAAATGCTCTCTATGTTTGGCAGCACATACCGCTGTGAACAACTTTTCTCTTTGATGAAGATGAACAAATCATCACACAGGAGTCAACTTACTGATGAACACCTTCACTCAATCCTGAGAATGTCCTCAGCTCGGAGCCTGACCCCAAACATTGATGAACTTGTATCTAAAATAATAGCAAGTATCTGGCTCAGGCTAATGTGCATCAGAGCATAGCAGAGTGCAGTACTGAGCATAATGTATCCTAGATTTGAAAGGCATGGACTGTTAATAGTTAGATGTTTGGATTTCCATTGAAGGAAATTTGTTTTTGGCAGTTGGCGGCCTGCGGAAAAAATGAATTTCATTGGAAATTAATCTGGCGGCAGAAAGAGAGGCATAATAATTGAATGCCACTGATGTTTATTTTATTTTGAAATTTGATCTCTGTTTATAGGCAATAACTAATAGGCCTAAGACTTAGGCTGCTTGTCCCAGATTCAATAGGCCTATGTTAAACTTAAGTTCATGTTTACATATGAAAAAATATAATATCTTTTTTCCCCCCAATAAATATTGAATATGTCCGGCCCTCGACTTGGACCCAGTATTTAATTTCGGCCCTCTGTGTATCTCAGTTTGACACCCCTGATCTAGATGTTCCAGCCTTGTGGCATGTCTCTCTCATAGTTGAAGCCAAACAAACATTATTAGAATACGTCAAACAAACAACATGCAAGCACACAAACACAGCATCCAAAACTAGAGTAAAAGCTAGCGAGAGTTAGTTGCTTACATTCACAAAACTACAGTTCCCAAAGAGATGACGGTTTGTATCAGCTAAGATAACAAGGAAGGTAACATTAACCTGCATAGCATTTCGAATTATGCATCAATCAAAATAATTCACTGTGCTGGCAAACTTGTGTTGTTAGGTCTTTGTGGCTATAAAACCCCTCGCAAATGCTGTACAGACAAATACTTTGTAATAGAGCGAACAATGACGTATCAAGGTATGCAACTTATGTTAGATAGGTTGTGGGTTAGCAAACTGCCGTTAGAGTTGCTGTTGCGAAGCTAACACGCAGAGAGAAGACTTTTTTTCCCCGAGCCAGCACATCCGCTCCAGACAGTTATACCCCCAATTCTCCTGCTACTATAACTAACATCGCAACAACAGCATTTCGTATGAATGTCTGTGGGCAAGTACTTTCAGGTTACCTGACACACAAATGTGATACAGGTACCTGCTTGCAAGCTAACCAGTGGGAATTAGCCTTCACAAACATTAGCAAACGGGACAAAACAAGAGTGACCTATTGGTTATATGAAACAAAGCAAAACTAATATTAACGCCTTGAGACAATTCTATTGTTTTCGCGCTATATAAATAAAATGTAATTGAAATAATATTGCCCATTAGTCAAGCAAAAACAATCAACCAGTCTTCATGCCTTCCAAATCTTTGAGGTGTCCCCACCGTTGGGAAGCCTCACCAATGTTAACATGTCTCTTCTTCGCCCTTGCCTGATCATTGCACTTCCTTTTGAATTGTTTGTTCTTTGGCTGCTTCTTGGCCATCTTTCTTTCTTAACAATGCGTTTATGTTGTGGAGCTCAGCATGTTTGCATGTCTAGAATCGATGACTGCACCTTTAACAGGAGGGCTCGGCCAGGAAGAGATGTGTAGTCAACCCATCAAGCCAACCCGTATGCTAGGTGCTACCGTACCTTGACTAGGCGATCAGATTCCACCAAGCAATGGATGTGGAGGCTACCTGTCAATTCCTGTGTCATCTCTGATCTCATAATTATGAGATACAGAAGTAATTAATAAATGTTTTCTTGTGATTACAAGATAGCAAATCATCATTATGAGATAAGGTGTCCAATTGTTTTTTTTTTTCCTTTGTGAATGCAATGTGTTTCCGTTGTAAAAGCAAAAGCACCCTTTTGGGGGGGGGGGGGGGGGGGCATACAGAGGACTTCATCATACACATGCCACAATCACAGTTATATAGCAGAGTATACTTACAAATACGCAGAACATTTTATGCATATGTTGTATGGTTATTTTCGTTTAATTTTCGACCACACATTATTGATTACAACAAATAGTTTCAGGTGGGTAGTGCAATTTGTCTGCCTGTTGAGCTCACATCAACAACCCTTCACAGACTGTAGCTTTCATTTAAATGTATACATCTCAAAGTTTTCAGCCGATTTGACCTTTAATGTAGATTGGTTCGCACCGCCCATTTGGATTGATCACGAGACCCGCTAGTTTTCCTCCGTGCACGGTGCTACACCGGTGTTGTAGAGAAAGCGCTGTAGCCACAGTTGAATAAAACCCGTGCAGCACAAAAGCGACCTGTCGAATACGGCAATTTCTACTTGGCGAGATCTACACACGCTCTATATGGCTTGTTGACACAATGAACTTACCACACGCAAGGGTTTGCAAGGCTATATATATATATTTACTGACATATAAATTCCAATGGTACACATCACAGTGAAGTTGGCTAACGTCACCGTTTATGGTTTACACACAAGAATACCTGGCTTCAGCTTCAGCTACCCTAGCTAACGTTAACTGTCCATTGTGATGAGCCACACGAGCGAACATGTCCTCGTTCCAGAACGATAATGATAAGTTAGTTCAGCAATTCAAAACATTGTACTAACAAGATAAGACTTACCTTTCAACAGCGAAAATGCGAACGTTAACGACTTTGCTAGATCATTTCGCAAGGATATGGCCTTACAGCATCTTCCATCCGACCCAACGCCGCCATATTTGCCTGTGATAATTTCTGGGAGGGGCGCTTATTTGGTTGTAGCTATCGCTGCCCGATCGGGACCAGAGACAGACCCCTTTCTCACGTAAAGATGGCGTCTTTCCGGTCTAAGCCAATATCCAGTATCTTTACTTCCGGTTAGCTATCTTCCCCATTACTACCAATCGACAATGGCACAGCCAATAAGCAAAAGGTGTTGTTATTGGTACACCAAACAAAAACAGCCCTAGTTAAGCTTTCACTCGCTTCTCCGTGATGAGGATGGTATGAGTATGGATTCAAGCCATCAAGAGGAATGAATGACACTGATGTTTGTAGCATGCTCTTCTGAAGCAGGGATTTGCACACAACAACCAGTGGCCTGAACAGGATTAAAAGAAGATGTGCTGCCTTCTGTTGTGACAGAACCCCAGCCAAGAAGTCTGTTTTTCACAGATCGAATGAAAGACTGGTGTTTGATGTTTGTCAAGTATTACCTCTGGAGGAGCCTTGTCGTGATACAGATCTACTGGGGACCATATTAACTGGGGATGAGAGACCACAGCAACGCTGTTTTATGTTAGGGTGACCAGATTTGAGTTTGTGAAAAAGAGGACACTTTTGGTTGGATGGATGGGTAGTGAGACGAGCTGAATGAATGGCTTTTACGCTCGCTTTGAGAGGGACAGTGACCCCCCTGCAGTGGAGTTACCTGAAGGCCTAGCCAGTGGTGTGCCCAGTGGCGTAACGTAGTTACGACGGGCCCAGGTGCAGGCTATTATGACGGGCCCTAGTCAGTGGCGTAAGGTAGTTATGGCGGGCCCTGGTGCATGCTAGTTACTAGTCATGAGGCACGCATACACACCATTGGCGTATATATATTAACAACAATGTGTTGGATTTTACGGTCGAATTAGTTACTTTGGCTATTGTATTGGGAAATTACAGGTCAACGAGAAAGCGATCAGAAACATGAACTTGCGGTAACGTAAACAGACGTAAACAGACAAACACATACACAATAAAACAGGCGCTCGGTGACGACCTGACTCCGAAATTATTACAACCTGTAAGGGCTCGGCAGTTTGAAGGATATGAGTTGTGCAGGAAACGTTATTGCTATGTCCCTGTTGTAGTGGTCATTAGCTCGCAGGCAATGATGAGCTATATGACCAGGCAAAACATCTGTCTGACCACTACAACAGGGACATAGGAATAACGTTTGGTGCACAACTCCTATCATTCAGGGCCTGCTTTAGAGCAGAGATTGCTCAGCAGTCTGCAGTCTCTCAATTTGCCAAGATGCTGATTACGGATTATCACTCCGTGTGCACTGCCCTGCTATTGTTTCTGACAGTGGCAATGCGAACGTTGGTAAGACCCCTTCTGAAGAAAAGCAATTTAGACTCTTCAGTTCTAAACAATTTTAGACCCTTCTCCAACCTTTCCTTTCTAAGCAAAATCCTGGAAAAAATTGTCTTTAAACAGTTAAATAATTTCCTAGATGCTAACTGTGCCCTTGACACTTTCCAATCTGGTTTTCGCTCCAATCTTAGCACAGAAACGGCATTAGTCAAGGTTGTAAATGACCTCAGGATTAATGATGACTCCAAAAAAGTCTGTCTTGCCCCTTCTGGATCTGAGCGCAGCCTTTGACACTGTTGATCATGATAACCTTATTGATAAATTGGGTTGGCCTCGCTGGTCCACCTATCTAACTGGCCGGGAATACTTTGTTGCCCTCGGAGACCACAGCTCAAAAAACATTTGTATGACCTGTGGGGTCCCTCAAGGATCCATTTTAGGCCCCTTACTTTTCAGTCTATACATGTTACCCCTTGGTAGTGTCATTAGGAGGCACAACATCAACTATCTGATGATTGGTCAGATGACAACGATATATATCGACAGCGCTGTAAAATATATTCTCAGGCCAATATGTTATTAAGGAAGTTTTCGATGTGCTCAGACTCAGTTAAATGTTCCCTGTTTAGAACCTACATAACACCATTGTACACTGCTCAGTTGTGGTCTAAGTACAGGAAAAGGAGTATACAGAGACTGAAAGTAGCTTACAATGATGCTTTTAGATTGCTTCATGATGCTTCATGTGCCTAGGTGGCATAGTGCTAGTCAGTTGTTTGTGTCTAAGCACGTACCAACCTGTGAGGTGCTCCTGAGACAATTGATGTATGGTTTCATGTGTCGACTGGACAAATCTGAGAACTGTATAGCAGAGGCTCTGGTCAAACCTCTTAAGAGCTGCTATCGATTTACCTCGACATTAAGACGACATTGGCACAAAAGTCTTCATACTTTTTAATGAACTGTATTATGTATGTTGTATCTTCTTGTTTTTCTCTCTTTTTTATAGTTGTATGTCTGTTATTTTATATGGAACTTGGTGTTTGAAATAAAGATTTATATATATCATAGCTATGCAGATGACACCCAGCTCTATATTTCTGTAACACCCAAAAACTACAGCTCTATTGATTGCTTGGTAAATTGCATTTCTGATATAAATGTATGGATGTCACAAAACTTTCTCCAGCTCAACCAAGATAAAACAGAGGTATTAGTCATTGGTGAAAAAGCCGAAAGAGAGAAACTATCTGCACGTTTAAAAATACTAGCACTTAACACTAAGCACCAGGCCAGAAACCTAGGCGTCATATTTGACTCGGATCTCAATTTTGAAACCCATATCAAAAATATAATTAAAACATCTTTTTATCACTGAAGAAACATTGCTAAGGTGCAACCTTTTCCTTCTGTGAGGCGCATTGTGCTACCTCCTGGTATGAAATGCGGCGTACAAATAAAGTTTGATTGATTGATTGACAAGTGGTTTTGATCACTTTGAACCCAAGACTGCCTCTTATTGGTGAGCTGATTTTGAGAAATTAAAATTAAATTGCAGCTAAAGTTGTGTTTCCTGGTTGCTATGGTTATGTAGTTACTATGCTAGCTAAATAGCTAGCTAAGGACACTTAATAACCTTAAACGATTTAAATGGAAGTTCAATTTGCATGAAATGATAGCTAGTTATCTGATGTTATAGTCTCCTCGATTTAACTCTTAAAATTATAATGGGAAAAGGTAGAAACCCTCAGGGTGCCTGTGCAACTTCGTATGAAAGAGTTAATATTCACGAGTGCATAATTCACACATATTAACACGAGTTCATCACAAGCTAGCAGCTGCCAACTGTACATGTACACGTAGCTTACCTAGGTGTGTGTAAAGAATGCTGCTATGAAAAACAACCAGTAGTCAATGTGCAAGCTGCCAAATGAATGGTGATTTAAGATACTCTATTGGGTTTATATATAGTTGTAAATCTGACTCTGAAAGAGTCAGTGCCTCACCAGCCACGAACCTCACCGCACGTCACTCGATTACACATAATACCACTAGATTTAAACATGTTTAGAGGAGAAACTTTAACAAATCATGTAGTATATATTACATTAGTATAGTTTGAACAGACTGCCAATTCCCTTTATTTCAGTGCAGAGAGCTTTTCAGAGTCAGCATTAATTCTAAGGTAATTTACAACCTTGATGAACGCTGTTTCTCTGCTGTGATGGGAATGAAAGCCAGATAGGAAAATGTCAAAGGTACAATTAGCATATAGGAAATAATTTAACTGTTTAAAGACAATTTTACTTAGAAAGGGAAGGTTGGAAATTGGTCTAAAGTTGTTAAGGACTGAAAAGTCTAAATTACTTGTCTTCAGGAGTCTCACCAGGGCAGTTCTGAATGGAAAATACCTACAGTATAAGCAGGGAACAGTTTACAATGGCTAGAATGTCCTCAGACACAGAGTTAAAGATAGTCTTGAAAAACATGGTGGGAATAGGATCGAGAGGTCATGTAGACAATTTCAATTGTGACACTACTTTGCTCAGCATTTCTGTATCAGCCAGTACAAAAGAGCTAATACTGTTACAACAAGAGTTATTAACTGCAGCTTGCTTATTCTACTCATTCCTAACGTTTGTTACTATTCATTCTACAAGCTACATAGAACAATGTCGACATACAGTATATTTGTTCAGTTTACCAGTTTACCGCAACCCCACGCATTGTTTTCTTTCCTGGGTAAAATAGCCCAATTGGCGAGAAAATGGTGACCATGACTAAACTGCCAAAAGGGCAATGGGCTGTTGATCGAGCAATCGTGAAATCTTCTGGTCGACGGACTCTGGTTGTATCTTATGAAAGATTTTCGCGCCACATGTGTAACAGTGTGGGGTCTGGTCTCGAGAAGCTGTATCATCTGCATCCTGGCAGGTGATCCGGGACCATCTGATCTTAAAACCTGAAATCAAGCTGCAGAAGGTATGCATGCTAGGGTTCTCTGTCATGTGGGTAATTAATATTTAGTTTTAATAGTTTCTTTATTTTTTCAATTAAATCAACTGAGTATATCCAACGAACGACAGCTGTACCAGACAGCATTTTTAAATGTTAATATTAACAACCATAGCAGACAGCTGCTAAATTAGCTCGCTAGCTCATGCTAATGTTAGTAATGTTTTGATAGCGCCAATTTAGCTATTTAGCCAAGTACTTGTGAAGGGTAACGTTAGCTCAGCAATCAGAACCTGTTAATGAAAAGTGTGCAGTGTCATGGTGAGTTAAGACAAAATTGAGGTTTTGTGGAAATCCTTTACCTGTGACCATATGGCAACCAATAGCTAACGCTAGCCACTAACTATAAAATTAACGTTAACCTACTGAATGTTGTTTGCGCGCTAATGTTAGTGAGGTAACATAATGTTAACGTTCGTTACCGTTAATTGAAACGCTTTTACATAAGCACTGAAACAAATACATTGACGTTGTATAACCATTTCAGTTCGTTGGTTTATGGTGTTCTTACATTAATGTTACTAGATAGCTATCTAACGTTAGGTGCCTTGATTTGGAGAGACACCGGCGTATCTTATGCTGTGTTCATGACACGCCGAAAATTGAGAAAATACAAGCCCCAACTTGGATAAAATGATTTGATGATGATGGTTGGATTTTTTTGTTCAGAGACTCTTAAAGACATTTTGATTGAATGTTATCCGACTTAACGTCTTTAAGTGTTGTTACTTTATAATAATAATGACTCAAGTAGAAGTAAAAGTAGCCATCAAAATAATGTCTTCTCAAGCAGTGAGTAACTTCACATGATATTCATTATAGCTACTAGGCATATGTATTATATTCAAATAAGGGATTATGCCAAAATATAAAAATTTATAATGCTTTTTTAATCATTGAAGTATTAAATAACATTCCACTGAATACAAAATAATAAATTATAGACTGGCCTATATATAACTAAATAAGCCTATTATCTTGTAGGCCTCTCCAAAAGTGACATAAGCCACTCATCAGAAGTATGACGAATGACAAACACTTTCACCACACTAACGTCATGTTATGTAAAGTTATGGTAATATCAAGGTGAATCCAATATTATGTATATTATACATTTATATGTATCACCAGTGATGGCTGGGTGGATGGTCTCAAATATGTATTATATCCATCAATAATTCATATTGCAGCAACAACAGCATCACACCTGAGATACCTAGTTACAGCAACAACACTATAGAGAAGTACCTACAAGAATGGCCTGATACCAAAAAGCTCTCTCTGTATCTGTCGTTCTCTTTCGCTTGCACACACACACACACGCACACACACACACACACACACAAGGGATTCAACAGTACAGTGGGCCCACGGTTCGGTATGTATCACGGTTTTTGGTAGGGATGCCCCGGTACTGTTTTTTGCCACCGATACCGATCACTGATAGTCTATGAGCAATAACTGCCGATACGATCACCGTGCTCACACGTACCGTTGAATGGGGTGACGTCATCCGTTGCTGAACGTAGCTCTTGTAATGAATGCTGTTGATTAACTTCAAGTTCAAGTTTATTATCATATACTCATAAACAGCATTTATCAGTAATGAAATTCTTTGTGCTCAATGTCCGTTCAACTTAGAGAATAAATAAATTAAATACTGGAGAATGGAGAAAAAGGGTAGAAAAAAAGAGAAAAAAATTGTAGTGCAAAAGATATTTCAAGGACAGTTCAGCATCCTGATGGCATGTGGGTAAAAACTATCTCTTATATATAACTTATAGGGAGTAAAATGCATGTCATATTATGCTCGGAGTGCTGAGTTTAGTCTACACAGCGATTTTGAATGATATAAATTAGAGATGCTCCGATCAGGTTTTTTGGTGCCGATCACCGATCACCGATCACTGAAATCAGTATCTGCCGATCCGATAATACCGATCACCGATCACGGTGTCGATTTAAGCATTCTATTTATTGTGTAGCATTATTTATGAAATGAATTATTCTTAACAACATTGGTTTTGTATTTTAAGTATTTAAATTACGAGACGAGAGAGTATCATGAATTGACAACCATCCGTTTTATTGCAGGGAACATGCAACATTCCAATGTAGAAAAGCTCTCTCGCTTACTATAAAATGTGTAAATAATAATAAATATTAAAACAATAATAAAAATATAAATCTTTAAATGAAAAACACAACAATAGAATAACATGTGCAACATTCCACTCTCTAGAGGCTCTCAATAGAACTTGGAGCTTATAGGAGGAGATAACAGACAGAATAAAGATTAAAGGTGCACAGGAAGTCAGCAATTAAACAAAACATGTATATCTATCTGTATAGTGTCTCACTCACTCAACTCACTCGGAGAGGGGGCATACTAGAGTATTCAAACCTTACTTCTGATTAAGCAGCATCACTGGCAGATTTGCCTTGATAAATATAAGCATCTCAGCATTTTTAGGAGTCAACCTGTTCCTCTTCTCATCTAAAATATGTCCTGCTGTGCTGAAAAGTCGCTTGCTATCTACACTTGTACAAGGTGCGGAGAGGAAGACTCGTGCTGCTTGTGCGAGAGCAGGAAAGCGGCCTTTATTGGCCTTCCAAAAAGCAAGTGGCTGTCCGTGACTGTTTGGGATAACTGGCTCTGATAGGTAGAGATTGATCTGTGATGCTGCTGAGCTGATGTTACCACCGCCGCCCTCATGTTGCTCATCTTCAGCCAACAGTTCAGCATGCATAGCATGCAAGGAGCCAGCTCGTGGTACCTTCTGTGGGGGCTCACTCACTACCGCATTCTCCTCCTCTTGCTCCGCTGCAGCAGCCAGGACATCAGAAAGCAGCCTGCGCACCTGTGGCTTGAGTCCGACGGGGAAATATCGGTCCTTATATCTTTTTTTATGAGAGAAACAAAAGGCAACATTAATTAATTAATGTATTTAATACATGTTGTAGGTCATCATGCTTAACTCTTCAATAAATTAGGCATGGGCTTGGCCCCATAGCATAGCCCCAATTTCCATTCTTTATAGTTGAGATGAACTGCTTTTAAAATCAAATTCAGGTGAGTTTGGAGGCAATGCAAACCATCCTACACTACAGAATAACACAACAGTATTATATTTTACCTTTAACTTCAGCATAGCCCCTTTTATCTATCATGTTTAGGCCATAGCTAAATAACCATATTAAATCATGTCTTTCTCTCTCTCTCACACACACACACCGCGCACACACACATATATACCACACACACACACAGAAATGTGGAGTTCTCACCGTGGATCAAGGAGTGTAGCGATAGTGTACAGGCGCTCAGATTCAATGTCGCTGAATCTCCTCTTGACAGCTTCCAGGAGCGTGGCTTTCGCTGTCTTCACACCGTGGTCAGTCTCTGTTGTTTTCTCAAGAAGACGAGTTAAAGCTCTGACGGATGGTATGACATCTGCAGCTGCTGCAGTTGATGAACTTATCGTTTTTGTAAGCTCGTCAAAAGGGTCAAGCACTGAAATCATATTCTCCACCAATTTCCACTCATGGACGGTCAACGTGGAAGGCAATTCAAAGTCAGCTACATAAGCACATAGGGCACGTTTCTGTTCCAGTAAACTTTTTAGCATGGCAACAGTGCTATTCCACCGGGTGGGTATGTCCTGTTGTAGCCTCTTTGGAGGCTGGTTCGGATTCATTTGTTTCTGAATACTGAACAGTCGGGAGTAAGCAAGCTGTGAATGCTTAAAATGACCGACGATGCGTCTTCCACTTCCGATGACATCAATGATGGCTCGCTGTGCCAAAACTCCCTCATGCACAGCGAGCTGGAGGGTGTGCGCCATGCACGGTAGGCTAGGTAAACGCGCGTCCCTCATGGCCTTCTCCATGTTCCTGGCGTTATCCCGCAGAATAACGTGCACCTTTTCTTGTGGGATTCCCCATGCTTGGAACATGTCTGTGAAAGCTGCAGCAAGTGCCTCCGCGGTGTGCGATCCGGGAAACTCTTGTGAGTGAAGCACCACTTTGGTCAGCTCGAAGTGTTCATTAATAAACTGCGCAGTTAGGCTCAGCATAGACACAGGACAGACACTCGAACTCCAAATGTCACTCGTGAAGCTAACTGCCCTGATGTTGTCCTTCATAAGGCTCTCGATGTGCGTGTAGACATTTCGGTATAATTCCGGCAGACAAACATCAGTTAGGTATTTTCGGCCCGGCAGCGTATAGCGTGGATCCAAGCAGGATACAAGGCGTTTGAACCCGGCGTCTTCCACAACAGACAGCGGCTGCTGATCAAGACATATGAATTCCATTACCTTTGCATTTAATTCCTTTCGTCTCTTGTTGTCATTGCTGTATGGTTGCTGTCGTTTCAATGTCTCTGTTACGGTCAGCTGAGTGAGTGGCGTTTGGGAAGAGGTTGCACGCTCTTTGTATTTATCTGCCTTAACGCTCGCCAACTTCGAAAACTCCTCAAATTCCTTGATGTGACAAGCTTTCAAATGCCGTATGAGGTTCGTGGTGTTGAAACCCCTTTGACGCGTTCCTCCACGGGGAACTACTTTTGAGCAGACGTTGCAAACTGCAAATTTATTATCTTTTTCCGACACCTTGTAAAATTGCCAGACCGTCGAAGCCATTTTGTCTCAGTGGTTTCACCCACCCGCCACCGAAGACGGGGGCCAATGAAATTTAATAACATGGAGAGACAGCCAATCACAAGCTTTTCAAAAAAAAATAATAATAATAATAATTTCTTACCATTGGCGGCCTGAAATGCCTATCTCTAACGTTTTATTGAAACGTCTCTGATAGTAGTTCTCGCAGATTTTATGTCATCTGATCGGCCAAATTTGATCGGCCGTTTTGAGAACGCCGATCAAAACCGATAATGGCAATATCGGCCGATATGGATCGGCGCCGATCAGATCGGAGCATCTCTAATATAAATTACTTCATGTCGCTAAGACTATTATACAGTAAAATACATATCATGCTCAGAGTTGTGTGTTCTACGAATCATACATGCTACGTTTGCCTCAATGAACCTCATTCTCGAACGCAGTTAAGAAAAAGTTTAGAAAAATGTCTTCTTAAGTCCACTTACGAAGTTCCCGGGACAATTCTGGCATTCTTGAAAGTTTTCTTATCTGAGATTCATTCTTAGCTAATAACAGAATTTAAGAACACTAAATAGCAGTCGTAAATCGACCAGATTGGAGTGCGCCTATGTTCTTAAGGGCTGAATTTGTGAGAAATCGTTGGTGATTGCAAATGGCAGTGAATAAATAAATAAGCACTTAACTCAATCACGTGGATATAGTGATAGTGGAATAGAATGGACACATCTACATTCTGCAACAGTACCTCCACCTCTGCACCGGTGAAGTTAGGTCTGCCTTTAGTGGACCGATGTCGGTTTCCGCTTTGACATGATTTTGATCAGTCTCAAGTTGCTTTTGCATTGCCTGTGGATTCTGTGTCTTTTCTTAGGTGGGTCTTACGAAGTTCGTAAGAACATATTTAAGAAGACACGTAAGAAAATGTTTGAGAAGGAGGTCCAATGTTTTTAGTTAGGTGAAATATACAAAAATATCAAGGCATGTCAGACTACCTAAAAGAGTCTAACAGGCCTGGGTCCCCTAAGAGTTAATTAACATCTAAAGAAGAAACATATTATTTATTTATTGTATAAAAGGTTATAATATTGCCTCATAATAGCCTATGACATATTATGTCTTCGAACATTGCTTTGCATTATTGCAGACAAAATACATAAATTATATGAATGTTAAATAATGAATTAACACAGCCTAATAATTAACAGGCTGGGAGGGAAAAATACCTGATTTAATCGGCTAAAAGAATATTCGATGAAAATAAATAATACCACGCAGGGCAAAAAGTAGGCTATGCTTAGGCTAAATGCCTATGGCTTCTTAAGCATCGTTGGCAGGTTCTTTTTAATAAAGAGTAGCATCTCTGCCTTTTCAGATGAGAGTCTGTTCCTGCGTTCATTAATGATGTTGGATGCAGTGCTGAACAAGTGCTCACTCTCCACAATAGTGCAGGGTGCAGAGAGATAAACTCTTGCTACAGTGACGAGGGCAGGAAAACGATTCTTGTTGGATTTCCACTACGCCAGTGGCTGTGCACTCCGAGAGATTGGTGGCTCTGAGAGGTAGAGATTCTATGGCGTCATTTTAGAGTCAAAACTCACACACGCGAGGAAGCGTGTATTCGAGCAACTTTCAGGTTTTCGCGAGCGTGAATTTAGTATGTGCACTCAATTTTAGCAGCTGCGAGAGGAAATTCAACAACTGCGAGCGCAGAGACTGACATACGCTCTCACGAAAACTGAATCTGCTCGCTCGAATTTATCATACGCTCTCGCGAAAACTTTATTTGCTCGCTCGAGTTATGACTTTTGACACCGTGTGGGCGGGAACCAAAGCAGGACAGGCTCTTTTCCGATTGGTCCTGATTTGACAGCAGGAGAGTCTCATTCACGACAACCGTTTACCAAGCTCCGTTATATGTCTTTGTATGGTGAAGACTGATATTCAATGACCAACCGAAGTAACGGTACCCATTAAACCTGTTTTGATTAAATACTAGTGGTGATTGTGGCATTTGACCCACAATAATGCCACAATCACCACTAGTATTTAATCAAAACAGGTTTAATGGGTACCGTTACTTCGGTTCGTCATTAAATATCAGTGTTCACCATACAGAGACATATGTAGCTACTTAACGGAGTTTGGTAAACGGCTGTCAAAACAGGACCAATCAGAGAAGAGCCCGTCCTGCTTTGGTTCCCGCCCACACAGTGTCAAAACTCACGGCCACACAGTGTCAAAAGTCATAACTCGAGCGAGCAGATAAAGTTTTCGCAAGAGCGTATGATAAATTCGAGCGAGCAGATTCAGTTTTCGCGAGAGCGTATGTCAGTCTCTGCGCTCGCAGTTGTTGAATTTTCTCTCGCAGCTGCTAAAATTGAGTGCGCAGAACCTCGCCAAAACCTGAAAGTGGCTTGAATAGACGCTTCCTCACGTGTGTGAGTTTTGACACTAAAATGACGCTATAAGATTCATCTGTGACTGTACCGCGCTTTCGCCACGGGCCTGCTGCGGGGTCTCTTCCTCCATGATTTCGGCAAACATTGACAACACCTCCTCCTCAGCTGGCTCACCTGTCTCGTTGGCTTCGGCTTCGGATCCTTGGTCGGGGCCTGTCTGTGGGCCTACATCCAGCAGATCCCAAAACTGTCCACGCACTTGTGCCTTGAGCTCTTCAGAATACAATATGTCCTTTTATCTTGGGTCTATGATGGTTGCCCAATCAATCCACTTAGCTGTCAAACTCAGCCTTGACATGGGGCTGACGTCTGAGCTCCAGAGATCACTTGTAAAGCTAATGGAGCTAATGTTTTGTTTCAGAAGGCCATCAATGTATGAATACACTGCCTGGTAGAGCTCGGGTAGGGCTACATCTGAAAAATATTTGCGAGCTGGGAGAGTGTAGCGGGGCTCATTGTGAGACAGTAGCCTCCGAAATCCCACGTCTTCGACCACACTGAATTGCTGGTCGTCCAGCCCTTCAAACTCCATAACTTTTCACTGATGTCCTTCGCATTCTTGCTATCACGGTTATACGCGTGGCTGCTCTCTTTGGTGGTTTGTGTTAGAGGGCGTTTCTGCCTTTTTCTTAGTGTCTTTCTCCATGGTCAGCTTTTCAAATTCGCCTTAGCCCGCTATGTGATGCGACTTCAAGTGCCTTATTAAATTTGTTGTGTAAAAGCTTTTTACCTTAACGCCCCCACGAGGGATCTTTTTCTGGCACAGATTGCAGATGGCATGTGTGACATCTGTCTCACACACTTTGTAGTATTTCCACACCGCCAACATATTTTAGACTAACAAGTAACAACCGTTTAGACTAACAAGTAACAACCGTTTAGACCAACAAGTAACAACCGTTTGAAAATATAGCCGTTTCGCGGGTTAATGAGCTCGCGAAACAGCTACATTTTGTCGGACAATGGTTCATTACAATATTACAAGTTTTTGTAAGTGTCATTGATCGGTTGTCGTGATCGGCGACTAGAAAGCATTATCGGGATTCCTGGAGCTCATATTTTTACTGAATATCGGCCGATTCCGATTGCTAGCCGATCGATCGGGCCATCTTTAGTTTTTGGGCCAAGGTAGGATCTCACAAGTCTTGTGACTTTGACTTACAACTGCACATATAGCCCACTTCGTAGAAAATAACGATATATCATGTATCGATATTCAGCCTTAAAGTTGCAGTGAATAGCTTCCACCTATTCTAGTGTTACTCTTTGGGGTGTATAAAAGTATATAAAAAAGAATATAAAAATATGAATTGTTCTAGTTTAACTCTATGCAAATGAACTTGCCATACATAGCGTTAACACAAGTGAATACATTTGGACAAAAATAAAAACGGGCAGATATTATTTGATATATTTCATAATTTAAATATATCAAAATCCTCAAAAAGTGGACAACGATGATATGTACCAGTGGCCTGAAGAGACTAGCAACAGCACTCATGGGTTTTAGCCTCTTTGCTATCATTCTGACCTCCCATGTTTTACGGTGTGATAATCCTCGACCTAACCTTTCACTCCTAATCTGTCATCTCAGCAGATTGTGTGAGAATTTATTCACAAGGACATAGATGATGAACCCTGAAGACTTCACTCTCCCATCATTTGACCTGTTTTTTGAAGGACCTGTTATTCATGAAGGGTGAGTTAAATACCAAAGAATGATTAAATTAACTTTGTCTTTGCTTTTGGCTTAGGTTCAAACCCATAATATAACGTAAAACTTGAAGATGCACAGTGCCTGTCAAATGTTTGGAAACACTTTTTCACATCATTATCATTATTGAGAGACACATGCATGCTCCTATTTTTGATATGCAAATATATATAACAAACTATT
This sequence comes from Clupea harengus, assembly GCF_900700415.2. Lineage (NCBI taxonomy): Eukaryota > Metazoa > Chordata > Actinopteri > Clupeiformes > Clupeidae > Clupea > Clupea harengus. Next base: position 382,784 of record NC_045173.1, on the reverse strand, counting down.
TAATTTAATGGAATTTTTTTTTGACCAACATTCACATTTCGAGGGCTGGTTAATGAATGAAAATGGGCAAGATAGAGATGGAGTAGTAAATTGAAAGATTATCAGCACAGAGAGAGACCTTAGTCTCGATACCATGTCTAACGATACGACATGTGAGGGTTAGAACAGCACTATTGAGTTCTATTGCAACAACAAATATAGTTAAGCATAATGTTGCACGGTGTATCGATACTAGAAAGGTACTGCGGTACCCTCACGTTAAAAACGATGCGATTTTGCATATTTTTTGTATCGATACTTCATTAAAACAGCGCGCAATCAGAGCGCACTCATAGTTCCGCTCGCTGTCAGGCTGCCTGCACACATTGACTGCCTGGGCAGGGCTGCCTCACTCACAGACAGCCAGTGATCGCAGGGGAGACATGGCCCCAAGTTCAGGAGGTCTTGGCGACCGCCCTCGGCTTGTTGATTGTTAAAATCTGGAATTATTTCGGATACATCGCAGACAGTCAAGGAAAGCCCACCGACACACAGAGACCCGTCTGCAAAAAATGTTTCAAAGCGACTCACTCAGACAAAGGGAGACAACACGTCCAATATGGCAAAGCACCTCTCAGACAGACACCCCAAACTTTTCAAAGAGTTCAAAGAACGACAGGTTAGCAAATGTGATTGCAAACATGAACACCCCCAAGCTCACCCATATACAGCCTAACACAAGTAGCCTTAGCCTAGTTTAGCGACAAGCGATTTTCCCCATCACAGAATTTTGACGACGCGTAGGATCATAATGCAGTGTGGTTAACGTAATGAAACTGCATTTTCCACACTAGTAATGTTAACTGCCATAATCTGAAAATTATGCATTTAATCTTCCATCAGTACGGGTCGTGTTTATCGTTGCAGAAGCCCTTTTTTAAAGATAGGTTAGCCAAAGAGATATCGGATGGCCCTATTGCATTTAGCCTCGTTTAAGACGTTGATCTCGCTTTCAAATTTGGCTGCAAGAACGTAGCCCAATTCATTCAAAATTGAACTGTAGAGAGAAAACGCTATACATGCAAAATAACCTACAATTTCACTAATGTGGCCTATATGATCATGAAAACACAAAAGTGCACCAAATGAAACGCAATTGATGCAATAGGATACATGCTGGTGGAGCCTGAAGGTGGATATTGTGCTTCTTTTTAGTTTTAGTTAAGGAAAAATAATTATTCCATGAATGCCATTTGTTAAGTGTTCAAAAAGCTGGGCAGGAACAAGCTGGTAAAAAAGGGAAGCCTACCAATTTTTTATTTATTACTATTATAGATAAATATGCCAGTATTGTATCGTATTTGTGGTATATCGTAAGTATCAGGTATCATGATATTTATGGCAGGTATTGTATCGAAGTCATAATTTTGGTATCGTGACAACACTAGTTCAAAGTGCCTTACAAAACATGAGAATTTATGTATAATGCAACAAAATGCATCTATCAATATTCAATATATTGTAGTTAAAAACAATCACTACTATAACATAAACAACAATAAAAATAATTGAAATAGCAGAATTATGATTATATTGAAAAGGAATGGCTGAAACAAATTAACTAGTAGGACAAATACTGTTTAATAGATGTTTTCTTGAAACATCTTGTTTTCCTGAACCAAGGCTGTCAATGGAATCGACAGCACTAGGTATGTCATTTGACCACTGATGTACCATGAATGAGAGCGGCCTCGACTGTAATCTCTTAGGTTGGAGAGAGGGAAAAGACAACCGAGTGGTCTAGAGGGGAAATAAAGCTGAATGATAGGATTTGAATAGGCTGGTGCAGATCAAGTAGCTGTCCTGGAGTGAGAGTGAGAGTACGGGTGAAGGGTCACTAGCAGAGGAGTTACAAATAATAGACTTAAGGGGTGATGAACAAAAAATGATCGAATATTAGTCAATAACAGTAATAATATTTTATCATAAGACATATATGCAGTGAAAAATGAAGTAGTCAGCATGTATTTCAGTATCAATAATTTCCAGTTGTGCAAGCCTTAATATATAAAAACTGTGAAGAGCTTATTCATGGTCAGATGAGAATAAAAGGCTATATCATTTGTTTTCAGAGGATCTGATGTTACTCCTATTCCTGTTAGAATTTTAGGAATTTAATGGGAGGAGGCTGCCTGTCGTAATTGGTGTGCCAGACGACTGCCAGCCATGTTCATACATTTCCATTTCAACCAACTATGTAACTGAATGACTACAAAAGTTTAGTCGTTCAGTTACATATTGCCAATGATTTTCCGCGATAACGGAAAACGGACGGAATTCGTGGAATGTACCCTTTGAAACGGAATTGCAACTTTCAAACGGAAACACCATTTTGTGCATCAAAATCGCCCCCAAATTCCCCTGTATTTTGTCCTGCAAGACTGTATTTATTTCAAATAAGCACAACAACGATTGCAAGGACGAACAAACATTGAACAAAATGAACACAAAAAAAAAACATGTCACGTCTGTGTTGAACTCCGCTCTGGCCACGCCCCCCTGTAGTTGACGCTACAGTCACATTAATTTGCGCATCTCCCCAATCACCTGCAAATAATGTTTTTTTAGTCTTCTGTTCTGTTGATGGCTGGCAAACAACAATCTTAGAAGGTTTGGGTCACTTGTGGCACATATTATTTACTCAAATGTCATACGGAAAACTCATTTTTTTTAAACGGAAAATCATTGGCCCTAGTTACATAGTTGGTTGAAATGGAAACTAATGTCAGTAAAGCTAGCAACAGAGTACCAGAATTTACACCAGCTCACCTGCAAAATATGCCCGGGATAAGCAAGCGCAAGGGAGAACACATTTATCTGTTCCAATCGAATATCCCTAAAGTAATTACTTTGCAGGATTCTCTGAACAGAACAGAAACCTCAACAGTACAGAGCACACCACTTCCACCTACTGACCATCGTGTATTTGGTGGTGAAAACGACCTATTAATGACTAAAACATTCCAGTCAACGACGCTGACTGAATGCGCTACGTATACAAGTGAGAACTTACTTACCTTTCAGCCCTTCTCTCCTAATGATGTATTAATATTCAAAGTTGGAAACTTTCTATTGGAATTAACGGGAAAAAACTGGACATTTTAGGCTAATTTATGCTAACTGTATTTACCTTGTCATATATGACAAAACTTTTTGTTTTGTCATAAGCAGACATGCATGCAAACATTTCTAATACAAATTTTAAGAAGATTAAGAGCATGGGCAGCGCAGCAAATCGGTGTTATGTGAGGGTAGGTCTCAAGCAGCTTTCATGTTCGCAGCATTGTCAGTTACATGTGCGAGACATTTTCTCCGGTCCAAGGTCATTGATGACTGCTTTCAGCTCATCAGCAATGTAGGGACCGTGGAGACGATGTAGTTGATATTCCTTGTCCCATTCGACCACCATCAGAGATGACTGCAATGCAGTCTGCTTTTTCAATGGTTTGCTTCACCTTTGCTTGCACTCTAGGGGTGTCACGATACCAAAAATTCAGTAGTTGGTGCCAATACCAGTAAAATAACACGATTCTCAAATGCCAATTTCGATACCATGGTAAATAAAAGGATTTTCTAAGATTCCATGTACTTGAACTTGAAACAGGAACTTCTTTATTAAAATATTTGAAAAATAGCTAAATGTCATAAGACATACAAAACATGTGCAATAGAGCATAGCACAACATAATAAAGTGCAATTAATGGTTACAGTGCAACAACTAGTGTCCCCAGACACATTCCAGACTTCCAGGCATCGTTCAAAAGGTACTCTGCAAAAACAACAACAGTGCAAAACAAAACAGTGGATATAACAGTGCAGCCATTCAGCTAACAAGATGAACATGAGTTTTGGCAAAATTGCATAATTTTTCACAGCATTTCACACCTTTTCTTGGCTTGTTCAAGGTTTTTACTGAGGAAAACTAACATGTCAACATTGTCTTGGGTAAGTCGGGAACTGACAATGATTCCTGAGACACTGAAGACCCTTTCGGAAGCACAGCTTGAAGCTGCAATGCAGAGATACCTCCTTGCAAATTCTGCAAGTTGAGGTATTGTGCCTCCATTAATTTTCCACCAGATGAGGGGATCTTCGTCTGCGCTCAGTTCTGGCATTTTGCTATATACCAGGAACTCACTCATTTAACTTCTCTTGTGTGGAGGGCCCTGCTTGAGATGATGTGTCATCACTGCCCTTCTTCTCTCCTTGAATGGCTGAAAGCAGATGCTTCAAATCAGTCTTTGACTTTTTAGATGGCCTGCTTTGGCTCGAGGCCTCTGCTCCTGTTGCCATGGGGGTTTCAGATGTTCCAGCTCCATCATCAGTATTCCCCACTTGCTCCAGGGGACTTTGCTTCACGTCATCCTCCAGAGCAACAAAACTGGCCTTAAATCTTGGATCTAGGTAGGTGGCAGTGTTTAGCAGAAGCTGCACCTCCCTATTCTCATAACGTTGGTTGATGCTTTCCCTTACTAAGCTCTTCATCTCTCCAGTAAGTAGAGTGTCATCCTCCTTATCCCTGAGACAAGAGAGCATCTTCCATAACAGCGGTAAGGAGAGAGTAGTGTGCTTCTCACCACTGAGTGCATCTGTAAAAGGACTCAGTGGCTCAAGGACTTCTTTCAGTGTTTCTAGGATTGTGATGTCATTGTCTTTTGGCATCAGATGCCAGGACTGCACACAGAGCTTGCTGCTGCTCCACAAATCTCTCCACCATGTCATATGAGGAATTCCAACGGGTGGGTGCATCATGTATCAAACTGTGTTCTGGGAGTCCAAGTTGTTTTTGTTTTGTTTTGAGTTGTCGCGACAGCTTTGATGACCTGGTGAAGGCAGATATGGTTCTGCGTAGCCTTGACAGGGCTGCAGATACCCTGTCGATGTTGATGGCTTTGTTAACGGCCAGGTGCAAGTTGTGGCCATAACAAGGGATCCATGTGTAGTCATCTTTAAAAGCCTTTTGGTTGTTGGATGCATTGTCTGTTGTGATGCCTGCTAGTTTTGCAATGTCCAACTTCCACTCCTCAGTAACTACTTCGTCAAATGCCTCCGTCAAACTGTCACCTGTGTGGTCTGAGTTCAGGCCTAAACACCAGGAGTGCATCTCCCATGACTGTGTTATGTATTGTACAGTAATGGACATGAGCGTGTCTGCAGCTCTGCTTGTCCACAGGTCAGTTGTGCATGCATAGAATGGCTTTTCTTTGAGATATTGTGTGATCAGGTCCCTTGTTTCACTGTAGATTTTTGGTATTTCTGTGTACATGAAATAATTTCTACTTGGAAGTTGATATCTGGGATTGAATTTATGGAGCATTTGCTGAAATCCTGTTTTTTCCAACGATGTAGACAGATACATATGAACTCTGCTACACTTCTATCCAATCTCCTGGCCTCATTTGAATTTCTCTCATAGTTAGTTTGCTTCCCTAGAGCCTCGGTTATGGTTGGCTGTGATTGCTGACTTGGAGTTGGCTGAGTTGTCTCCTGGACCTCATCCTCTGGTTGAAACCGGAAAAGGAAAATTGACATTTTAGTTAATATAGTTAATTGACTAAAGAAAGAGCACAGGCACCTATAAAGCACCTGCCTGCCCTGCCCTGCCCTGCACATTGGCTCCAGCCCACGCACGCACACACCTAAATATTAATAGTAGTAGATGCAGCCATTTGAAGTCAGACAGGTGGTGGCAGGTAGTTCATTTTTAAAACATTAACATAAAAATCAAACGATAAAAAGAAAAAAAAAACGAATGAATCTCATGTTTCGAAGTGAATTCATCTAGATTAATCACAATAAAAAAAAATCTTTACCCCTATAGACTAAAGCTTCTTAAAGGACGTATTAAATACAAAATAAATCAAATTCTGTCACTCGCAAATCGTCTTTTAGGCTACATTGAGTCTATCGGTGCAAACCCATGACAGCGACGCGATACGCTTCCATCGCTTTGAGTGGGCGTGTTGTAGCGTGTGGAAATAGCATAACAGACTGGACTAGTGAGCTAGTTCGCTCCTCATTTGCATAGGATTCAACCTTTTCCAACTTTTATCGGTCGCGTCACCCAAAACACAATGGATTGGCTCCCGTTGAAATGCATGGGATTTAGAATATCGCGTCGCTCGTAACGGTGTCATGGGTTTGCACCGTATGGCATCGTAAAAAAATAAAATAAATGGGTAATCGTGTTTTGTCAAACCAATTGCATATTCATTTGTAACTATATTAAACTAGGACATTCAGTGAATTTTGCTAGTTTTGACATGATACTTGCAAGATACACACTTCTTGGCTCTCTTTGAAGGCGGTCGCATTTTCTCTCCCTCTCCTCCCCCTGACCTTCCCTGCTTGGCTCCTATCGTCTTATCTTGTCTTGTTCTATACTTGAGAGACTCTCTCCGCACAGCTCTTCGAACTAAAAACCATGGATTTGATCAACTGGTCTCTCAACGAAATTGACACCATCTTCTCGACGAGAAGCTTGGGTTCGGGGGAACCTGACTGTCCTGCCGGGACGTTCGCAGCTGGCTACTCGATGGACGCGTGGGAGAAGTGGCGAGTCGTGTGACTGGCGGCCCTTTCCGTGGAGGACATTGAAGACATCTACCTATTCGGAACCATGATTACAGGCTTTCTGCTGATTGGATTAGGCAGAACCCTGGTTTATCGGAAAATGTATGAAACGGTGACAGCTGTCAAAAGCCCACTAAGGCTGCCCGACATGATTGAAGCGCTGGGCAGAGCTGTTGGCACTCAGACTGTGGCTATACACCGCGATATGGATAACATCCTGGCGGCTATTAACCGCGATATGGATAACAACACGGAGAAGTTCACGGCTTTGCAAAGGAAATTGGATCAATTCGGAGACCGGACGGAATAGGAGTAGACGAGCAAATTGGCGCCTACTCCCAAGACCAAACAACCCCAATCTTATCTGCTTTCGGCCCCCTCAACCAGCACTGCCTCTGCCAAGGCCGTTGCTGGAACAACAACTCCCCTGAAGATCGCTGCAGTGAGACTCTCTTGCATTCCCTTCCCCCTTTCCACAGACACCTGTGGATTGTTGTCTCTGTCCAGGACCTTTTCAAGGATGTCTCCATGGCAACGACAATCTTGCGGACTGAGAATCTGTCTGATTAGGCCTAGGGGAAGGTGACAATCCAGGCCTACTCATACACGAACTTTCTACATGCATACATACACACGTACACATTACAGATATGCATTCACCACCCCATGACCCCCATCCCACGCCTTCGCCTGCTTCGTACCCCCAGTGTGACAGGCGGGTCTGTGACCAGAGCCGAATATGGCTGTTGGACCAGATTGCTGATTGCGCTGGCTTACCTCCATCCCCCCTCCCCGTTGCAAGTATTGAGTTCTGTCATGTTGTAAAATGTATGTGCTTACTGTATGTGCTGAGGTGTTTTTTTTCCTGCTCCCACACTGTACTCCTTTAGGAGCATAGTCTGGGGGTCGCCTTTTTTTCCTCTCCTCCCTTTCCTCATGTTATGCTGCAATTCTTCCCTCAACCTTGTCTTCCCGTCCTGTCTACCCCCTTGTCAGTATGTGTATATGTATGGACGGGTGGATTGCCATTTTCGCTAGTTTACTATGCAACAGGCTATGTTGCTGGTACTTGTGTACTTGTGTACTTGTGCTGTAACAATAAAAGGACTACTACTACTATACTACTCTTTCTCTCCTTCTAACCAAGATAGGCTATAGGCTAACGTTAAAACTACAGCATAGCTAACCTAAACTACGTACATAACATAAGCCATTGTAACACACGTGTCCACCATCTCAAGCAGCATGTAACGTGTATTTCAGTATGACAGATTAAAAAAACAGAAAAAGTGCATTCTTTGGATGTTGTTAATATGAATCAGAACTCACCTTGAATTCTTTAAACAAATCCGGTTGATGGTCTTTCAGGTGCTTAGCTAAATTGGAAGTATTACCTCTCTTGGTCTGAAGACCACGGTAGCATATTTTGCATAATGGCTTCTGCGGAGTATTTACATAGCCACGGTCATCTGCCTCAAACGCAAAGTATTTCCAAACACGACTTTTTGTGCCTTTCTTGACAACAAGTCGAGGTGGGGCGATCGCTGCAGCCGCAGTTGCCATCTTGGTTTTCTGAATGTAAACGTCGACTTGAACACTCCTGAATACAGCCCCCATCAGTTCCAGAAGAGGCGCTGCACCGATGCTAACAGCTGGCATCGGCGCTTACGGTGCTTAAAAAATGGGCCTCGTCGGTGTTTTGTTATTTTAGCATCGAAAGGTATCGTAAGTATCGGTTCTCGTGACATCCCTATTTCACTCTGTTGAATGTTGAACTGTCCATCCAGTAAATGAGTAGATAAAGCGTGTATGCTGGGCGAAGAACATTCAGAAATCTCTTCCAATAGACATTGGTTGTGAGCATCAGAGGTTGTGAGCATCAGAGGTGAGCCAGTTGCATACACTGCACGGCACACTGACACAAACATGGTGTTCATGTGTTCATGTGTTTCTTTTTATAACAGCAGTCAATAGGGGCGGGAATCTCTTGGCACCTCACGATTCGATTCCAATTCAGAGGTCAACGATTCGATTCTAAAGCGATTATCGATTATCAATTCTAAACCGATAAAACGATTATCGATGCATCTCGATTTTTAAAACATTTGAGTTTGCTACTCAAGAGGTTGCTAATCACTTCCTACTTTGCGTTTGGTAATTAAAGAAAATCAACAGATGAATTACCTTCTCTATTTTTGTATTAGAGAAAAAGCTTTTCCTTGTCACAATTATGACTTTCTATGAACAATGCAATAATCGATGCAGCTTGCATCTCAACATAAAATGGATGTAAAAAAAAAAAGAATCGTTCTAGAGAAAATCGAGAGAAATCGAACAATCGATTTTTCCCCCCACCCCTAGCAGTCAATATAACAACTGTTTACAATTATTTGAACTGTACATTGAACTAAACATAGGAACATTTCTTTTTATGACAATTATCCACAAAGTGTGCAGCTTTTGTCACTGCAGTGTATCTTTCTGGGCTTCCGGAAGAACATTTCCAGAGCCTCTTGATATGGGAAGTCAGAAACGTCTGGCCCATTTATCAAGATCCGCATGCAGGCTGCAAGATGGTCTCCTTGCAGCCTTTTGCGGATGTTTGTCTGGACCTGCAAATACATCAACTGTTAGGCTTTAAAAGTGATAGCTGATATCTTAAAATAGTGATAGCTTAAAGCAGCAAATCCCATTGTGAAAAGTATGGTTGAGAAGTCCCTCTCACAGTTTACACTGCTGACCGGGACCGTCAGGGCAATGGAAGCCAGCAGGCTCATAGTTGGGTACAGGACACCAAACTCCTCATATTTTGAGGACAGTTCAGACTGTATGGCCAGCTGTGTCTTGTTCTGAAAAGGTTCAAAATGATCAGTAACACAGTATAGTGTTCATGATAATGTCGTGTGAAATTGTCACATTTTTAAGTGACCTTGAGTGGACCAGAGTCCACTTCCTCCTTGAAAGAGGCCCATTCCTCTAAATCGACACGGGAACAAAACTTATCTACCAGTATCCTCAGTTTTGTGTGTGCAGTGTCGTCAGGGAGTGTAGCTGCTTGTGGACCGAGTATCCCAAATGCAGCGACGACTCCAACCTCACAGAAACGTCTCTCGAGATGGGCAATGAGGCCATCCAAATATGGATCCATCACCTGATCAAACACATGAAAAATGTCAGTAAACTATTAGTATAAATAATACTGTGCAACAACTAAATTGAAGTTACATTTATAAAGTCAGCCAAAAGCCACATAATCATACCTGTTATTGAAATCTTTGCCAGTACTGCTGTCTGTCTCCTGCATCATCCCCTCTGCTCCCTCTCTCCTGTTCAGAAGAGATGCAGAATGCCCCAAGTCCTGAAGGGTCATCCAAATTTTGGGTCAAGTTACTCAAGTGTGAGCCAGGTTGATGACCACCAGAATCTTTAATGCTCTATTAAGGCCAGGGTGACCGGGACCTGGGAAAATAAGCATATTGACTCATTGACTCAAAGATTAATTGTGGTACCCTATGTTTGTGCAAAATAGACATGAAGATAAAACATAGTTTTATATAACGAGTTATTTAAGTGACCTGCTCTTTGATGGCCAGGAACATGACATCCTCCTTTAGGTGGCAAGGCATGAAGAGTTTAGAGAGGCGTGCCAGGCGAGGGAGCACATCAGCTTGCAGGTTAAGGGCAATGAAGCGATAGGTGGCAAGGAATGAATACAGTCCCTTAGCAGCAGGAAATGTGCAGGTCTCTTCTTCATCTGCTAAGGCACCCAGTACAGCAGTTATGTTTCTTAGGAGGTTTTTTACTGCTTCATGTTTGGGAGAGCCATCGCTAGTCAATGACAGAAAAAACAGCTGGTTTCAAAAAATGAATGTAGATTCAAGTAAAGTATTCACATATGTCAATTTATTTGAGGCATTACTTATTTACCTTCACTTTCAGCTCACACACACACCAATAGGGTTGTCACGATACCAAAATTATGACTTCGATACTATACCTGCCAAAATATCACGATACTCGATACTTACGATACGATACCTCAAATACGATACAATACCACAAATACGATACGATACCACAATTACGATACTGGAATATTTATCTATGATAGTAATAAAACATCTGTAAGGTTCCCTTTTTTACCAGCTTGTTCATGCCCAGCTTTTTGAACACTTAACAAATGGCATTCATATTGATATTAGCCTACAGCAAGATATTAATGAAAACTACATGGTGACATCATAGCATTGATTATACACGACTATGTAGGTCTATTGTCTGTATCTGACTACATGACTACATAGTTATTTCCATAAGTATGAAATACATAATTTTACAGATGTGTGTTTGAGGTGGAAAAAAACCTAAACCTATGTGGGTTGGCTACATTAAAGATGGACACATAATTAAAGGGCAATTTCTCCCCTTTATTTAAAAACAACAATGAAAAAGATGAAAAACATTTTTAATATTCACACTTGTTGCAACTTTCAACTATTGCACTTATTTATGCACTTATTACAACTGAACTATTTACATACTTTACAAACTATTTACACACTAACTCAATACATTTACTGGAATGTATTTTGTGATGGCCTTGTTAGCAACTGAACATGCTGTAACAAAAAATATTATAATAGTCATGACCATAATGTGCATTGTCTTATTTTCTGGACAGTTCTTTTGCCAGTTGAAGGTTCTTTGCCAAAAAAACAAGCATGTCAACATGCTCTTCACTCAGCCTGGAATGCCTAGGACTGCAGATAATGCCTGATGTGCTGAACACTCTTTCTGATGCACAGCTTGTGTTTGTGCTGCAAGAATTCACTTTTTAGTTGGTCAGCTGGTTGCAAGGGGTCACCGTCACTAGCCTCTTCTGACCCCTTCTTTTCAAAGTTGATGGTTGACAGCAGACTTTTTAGACATATCTTTTTTTTTTATATAACTTTATTTTTCAGAGTTTTCACAGTACAATTCTACAAACAATAACCCTGATCCCACCCACCAAAGGTACATATAATACATACACAACATCAAAGGAAGAGGAAACAAAAAAAAACAATAAATAAATAATGCCACCTTTGAGACAAAATGTAACATTCTAAAAGACAGCCTGTATAGGCTAAGTTTTGTTAGTGAATGACTGTTCATAAGTAATGTAATTGTGCTGCACGCAGCGCCCCACCAGTCCAGCTGTCATGTGTGCAATTGAGGATCAAGAGAAGGATAGATTATCTGCAAATTGTATTGGAGGATTTACTAGAGTATCTCAGTTTTTCTAGGGGTAGAAAAGCGAGGACTTCTTTTACCCAGCAAAGGAAAGATGGACAGTAGACTTTTTAGATCAGTTTTCCTTCTTTTTGTCCCTCCTTGACCTTCCTCTTGCCGCTGCTGCTCACCTGTTTGGACCTGCTCCACTGGCTGAACTGAGGCCTCATGACGTTTTTGAAAAAGATGTTCCTTCACTTCTTCCTCCATCGCAACAAAAGTGTCTTTGAACCTAGGATCCAGATATGTGGCTGTATTTAGTACAATGTTCAGCTGTGTGTCTTCATATCTGCTGGCCAAGTCTGATCGTATTTGGTCTTTCATGGCACCTGTAATGACGCGTTCTCCATCCCTCTTCTCCAGACAGGAAAATAGCTTCCATTTCAGAGGCAGCACAGAAGACAGTGTGGGTACCTTTTCTCCACTGAGTGCATCCGTTAGGTCACTTATCCGGTCAAGAACCTCTCGAACAGTCTCTATATTTGCCACATCCGAATCTTTTGGCATCAGATGCCACTTCTTTCTGTTTTCTGCCAAAACAGCACAGACAGCTTGTTGCTGTTGACAGAATCTATCCACCATCTCAAAGGTGGAATTCCTCGTGAATGAGCTTTTGAACAGGAACATTTAAGAGCGTCTGTTTCTCTTTCAGGCTCCTTTGCCTCTTATTTGACCTGGACAAGCTTGTTTTAATGTTCTCCAGGCCTAAAGCCTTGCCCACTGCCAAATGTAGATTGTGTCCAAAACAGGGTATCCAAGTGAAATGTTCAAATGCCTTTTTGTTGTTGGAGGCATTGTCAGTGGTTATACCAGCCATATTGGACATGTTCAATCCCCATTTCTCACATACCATCTCCTCCAGCGCTTCACGGATAGAATCCGCTGTATGGTCTGAGTACAAAGGAGTACATCCTAAACACCAGGATTGCAGTTCCCAAGTTGGTGTTATGTACTGAATTGTGAGTGCCATGTATGCGTCAACTGCCCTGCTTGTCCAGAGATCAGTGGTGAGCGCAAAACAAGGCTGGCATTGGAGTTGTGCCTTAATAACCTGATTGGTCTCATTGTATATCGGTGGAATTTCAGTGTTCATGAAATAATTCCGCCCTGGCATATCGTACTTTCTGTCCAACGCTAGCACAAGATTCCTAAATCCAGTTTTTTCTACTGTATATATTGGCACCTGATCAGTACAGATGAACTCAGCCACTGCTCTGTTTAATTTATTTGCTTCTTTTGAGCCTCTCTCATATTTCCTCTGGCTTTCAAACAATGCTGGAAGGGAACTCTGTCTCTGTGTTGCTGCTGACTCTGCTGGCATCTGTTTGACTGTCTGTGGGATAAACACTGCTTCATTTACTTGCATATAGAGTTTGATATTCTCACATTCATATTTTATCTTAATTCATGGAATAATATTTTTTCCTTAACTAAAAATAAAAGAATTAGCTCAAGATCCACCCTCAGGCTCCACCAGCATGTAGCCTATTGCATCAAGTGTGTATTACTTTGTACACTTTTGTGTGCATTCTGACCCTATGATCATATAGGCCCACATAAGTGAAATTGTAGGTTGTTTTGCATGTATAGCATTTTCTTTCTAGAGTTTAATTTTGACAATGAACTGGACTACGTTCTTGCAGCCAAATTGACACTTGCTTGATGTTTGACTGTGTTAGGAAAGACAATAACATTGGAAAGAAGCCGACACGAGAGCACTTAGCATCAGGAAAAAAAAACAAAAAAACTTAATACTAGCATCAATGTCCAAGCGTGTTAGAACAAGCTTGCTAACATCGCTAACGAGATGTCTTGCTAGCGGCTGTTTATGACCAACTAGCAAGTCAACAACTTTCCTAACACAGTCAAACATCAAGCAACTGCAACACAAGACAAGGCAGACGTCCTCTTTTACCCGGACATTTCCTCTTTTCAAGGCCTAAATGCGTCCTGGTAAAAGAGGACTTCTGGTCACCGTAGCTAAACTAGGCTAAGGCTACTCGTGTTAGGCTGTATATGGGTGAGCTTGGGGGTGTTCATGTTTATAATCACATTTGCTAACCTGTCGTTCTTTGAACTCTTTGAAAAGTTCGGGGTGTCGGTGTGATAGATGCTTGGCCATGTTCGACGTGTTCCCTCCCTTTGCCTGAGTCGATTTGTAGCAAGTTCTACAGACGGGTCTGTTTGTGTCCATTGGTTTTCCTTCGGTGTCAGCTTCGTACCCGAAGTACTTCCAAATAACACTTCTTGCATCTTTTCTATCTACAAGCCGAGGACGGTCGGCATCAGCTCCTGAATATGAGGCCATGTCTCTCATGTGATCGCTCGCTGTGAACGACGGCTGCCTGTTGCATGCTGGGTAGCCCCGCCCTGGCAGTCAATGCGTGCATGCAGCCTGACAGGGAGCGGAACAGTGAGTGCGCTCTGATTGCGTGCATTTTTAATGAAGTATCGGTACTAAAAATATGCAAAATCGTATCGTTTTAAACCTAAGGGTACCGCGGTACCTTTCTAGTACCGGTACACCGTGCAACATTACACACCAAGAACCTCTGCAGCGGCTTTCAGAGAAGCAGAGCGGTTCGCACTGTTTGTGAAGTACAGGTGCAGCTGTTCCAAGTGGTCTCTGAGTGTAGCCATGACAGCACCTCTCTCTTCAGAAGCATCCTTACAGGCTAGAGCTAGTGTAGCCATGACAGCACCTCTTCAGATGCATCCTTACAGGCTAGAGCTAGTGTAGCCATGACAGCACCTCTCTCTTCAGAAGCATCCTTACAGGCTAGAGCTAGTGTAGCCATGACAGCACCTCTCTCTTCAGATGCATCCTTACAGGCTAGAGCTAGTGTAGCCATGACAGCACCTCTCTCTTCAGATGCATCCTTACAGGCTAGAGCTAGTGTAGCCATGACAGCACCTCTCTCTTCAGATGCACCCTTACAGGCTAGTGTAGCCATGACAACACCTCTCTCTTCAGATGCACCCTTACAGGCTAGAGCTAGTGTAGCCATGACAGCACCTCTTCAGATGCATCCTTACAGGCTAGTGTAGCCATGACAGCACCTCTCTCTTCAGATGCACCCTTACAGGCTAGTGTAGCCATGACAACACCTCTCTCTTCAGATGCACCCTTACAGGCTAGAGCTAGTGTAGCCATGACAGCACCTCTCTCTTCAGATGCACCCTTACAGGCTAGAGCTAGTGTTGCCATGACAGCACCTCTTCAGATGCATCCTTACAGGCTAGTGTAGCCATGACAGCACCTCTTCAGATGCATCCTTACAGGCTAGAGCTAGTGTAGCCATGACAGCACCTCTTCAGATGCATCCTTACAGGCTAGAGCTAGTGTAGCCATGACAGCACCTCTCTCTTCAGATGCATCCTTACAGGCTAGAGCTAGTGTAGCCATGACAGCACCTCTTCAGAAGCATCCTTACAGGCTAAAGCTAGTGTAGCCATGACAGCACCTCTTCAGATGCACCCTTACAGGCTAGAGCTAGTGTAGCCATGACAGCACCTCTTCAGATGCATCCTTACAGGCTAGAGCTAGTGTAGCCATGACCGCACCTCTCTCTTCAGATGCATCCTTACAGGCTAGAGCTAGTGTAGCCATGACAGCACCTCTCTCTTCAGATGCACCCTTACATTGCTCAGCCTTTAATTTGCAGTAATTACTTTTATTTTCGATAAGTCGCCCAACTCGTGCTTTTTTGATAGACCCCAACAACCGAGTAATCGAGGTAATGGTCTACTTTTGTGTGGACATACATACATCCTACTCTCACTGCTGTAAAAAGTTAGCCTACTGTATACAAATAAACTTGGTATTAAAATGAACATGGCTCCATGTAACAAGTAATCAATGCTAGGTAATCACAAAGAAGTTCAAAAACAACAGAAAATCAGAGGTTTACGTTTCTGGCAGACAATGTTCCCAACCAGCTGCATCCAGGGTCCAGCTGACCTAGGCTTGCCTAGTCTTGTTTTCAACTACATTTAAGTTCCCTGTTATAGGCTAACTTTTGCGAAAAAAATTGTAAAAATGTCCAAAATTCCCAAGCTCAACTTCCCATAGAAAGTTTCCGGAAATTTACCGAAAATGTTCCGCCCCTTTGCAACTCTAATCGCAAGCCATTGATGCTAGGAGTTCAAACAACATGGGATAAATAACACATTTTCATTTACACTCAGTCTTCCATAATGATAAAGTGACAGGTGTTGTGTTAATGTCTCGCAAAAAATATCTGCGCCCAACGTGGGGCTCGAACCCACGACCCTGAGATTAAGAGTCTCATGATTCCCCAACTGTTTTGAATGGAATGCTACAGAGGCTGAACCTCTGTTACTTGTGTGAGGTGTAAACCATATCAGGCCTCATGCTATCTCTAACTTAAGGAACCATGTTAACAGTTAGTAGTGTTAGCGTGTGTGATGTGAACTTATTTAAATATGACGTACCACTCTGTTTCAGAAATTCCTTTAGATTGAAGTTTGGCCGGGACATTATCTGAATATTTGTACTTCTTTTCTTTTTCTTAAGGAAACCAAAATGCCAGACAAAAGGAGGATTTGAGCTGCCTGCCCCTCCTGTGGTTTCTGAGATACCATCTACTCAGTGCATTCAAAAAGAGGCTGAGTACTTGACCTCTAACTGTAAGAAAGCTCATTTCATTTGGGTCACACATAATTTTCATTTGAGTTTGACCATAGGTTACCACAGCTTTTTGCATTTACATTTAGGCTCTTAGCTGGTGCTATTAGAATACATCCTGACAAGCATTTCTGACAGTCCGCCCAAGGGCACACTGTGCCATTTTATGCAAATCATATAGCAAAACCTGAAATACTGTAAGTTCCTGGCTATTAACCACGGTTTATACTTCAATTTTGTAAAAAAAAAAAATCCCTGTGACCTGCGGTTAATACCTGGCTGCAGCCTTTGCATAGGAACTTCCTTTTAAGGAATCACATTTGAGAAAACTCTGTCCGAGTTACGACTGCTATTTCGAGTTCGGAAAGTCTTCTGAAGTTCAGAACAAATCCCAGATGAGAAAACTTTCATGAATGCCAAATGTTTTCCTAAATCCAGTTCAGAGGAAATCCCTTCTTAAATTCTTCTTAACTGCGTTCGAGAATGAGGCCCATTGTGTTGTTTTAGCACCACTTTCAGCCACACCACAGTACAGGAGCATATAAAAGTAGATGCAGAGTAGAAACAGAATTTTAGGGCGGAGCATGGTGAAGGTTCTGTGCGTTGCGCCACAGTAGCTCGGTGGTGGAATGACCTACTTATTGCTGTCTGTTCCAGCAACAGCCAGCAACAGCCTGGGTCCATTCAAGAAGAAAGAAAGTGACCTTTTGAAACAGCATCTGTCGAAGTAGTTTGTTTGTTGTTTCAGCCATACATTTGTTTTTTTCATTACACATTTTGTCAGTGCAGAGAGGCAAGGACAGGTGAGATACGTTCAGATTTTTTTTGTTTTAGTAAGTGTGCGAGCAGCAGTTGTTGCTACATAGCAATAGTCTAGTCGTGAAGTAATTATTAGCAAAGTGATACGATGTCTAACCAGCTGTGCAGGGGTTTGGTTGGAAGAGTGTACGTCGTGGTGTACCTCCTCAGAGTGATCTGAAAAAGCGGCTATGTAGTCTGTATGTCTTCAAAGCACCTAAATCTGGGTAGTAATACCCGAATGTAATCAGTAATTTCGTATGCCAAATATGAAAGTACAATTTGGCAGTTTAGTGACGCAGACACTGCAGCACAAAAATACTTTTGAACACTTCCCTATTTCTGCCCCCTTATACCTACGTCCTAGTTCGTATTAATTTCTCTGCCAAGCAGGGCAACAACATTTGGATAACATAAGCTCCTGCATATTTAAGTTATCTGTGAACAAACAACTATAGGTGTAAAGCATAACGTTAAGGGTACTAAATAGCATTTTATTTCCGTTTGTACAAACCGTCATGAAGCAAACTACACAAAATTATTTTGTGACAAGGATTTGTGTTTTTCAACCGAGACCGATCCTTCTTTCCCCTATTGAACTTGTGCTTTTGCCCCCCATCATGCTGACCACAGAGTTAGGAGATGACCACATGTGGTACAGTGTGGTACAGTTCCTGTCAGAGAGCATACTTGATCATATTGATAGTGATTTTGCTCATTTTGCTCACCAAAGGTGAATCACAGGGGAACCTATATCTGCCAATTTTGCACATGGGTTATTACACACAAAAGTATAATGAAATGGAAAAAATGTCCCAAGAATAGGAACAAGATGCTGATCTTGTGGCGGCTAGGTCCCCTGTGGCCTGTCCCTGTTGGGAAGGTGTTACTGCCAGCTAGTGCATTCACACCCACTACACGGGCTTTGCTATCTGAAGCTAATACATTAATATGGTCTGCAGTGCAGATGCAGGATTCTAGTTCAGTAACCCTCACCTCCAAGCTAGCCATTAATCTACATGTGTTACAGTTTTCATAACTGCTAAAGGAGGCTGCCCATGAGAAAAGAAAACCTCAGTTTTTCCTAGACAACAATGAGCTAAAAGAGGGATTTACGCTACCACGTTTCTCCTACAGAGCTAGAGAGAGCTCAGGGATAGCTAAAAAACTAATTCAGTCAGTTAGGGTAAATTATCACGATAAAGTGCCTCATGTAATTTGTGTCTCTATTTCTATTTCTCCTAAACATCTTTGGCTGAAATAACTGTCATTAAATCAATACATGAAAAAATAATCTAGGTCTCCTGAACTAGTTTCTCAACAGCAAACTCAGCCAAACAGGAAGTGATGCAATATGCTTACTGGTAATGATCCAGGCACAAACCAAAACAGCCATCTGGATATAGCCATGTTACTCCAGTATGTTAGAATCTCTTGTATCTTCCATTGCTTTTTTCACACGTGCAGCTTTTGATGTCAAATGTACCCCACTTTTTATTTCATTTAGATTTTCATGTCTGATTTCCTGATTAAGGAATCCTGATTTTTTTCGATGGTCTGGGTTAGTTAAACCTCCTGAGTGACGATGTAACTAAAAGGCCTAGACTCACTGTCATTTAAGGATAATGGGGTTAAGTTTATCTCAAGGACAGAAAAAGGTAAATGATAGAAAAAACTGATTCAAGACAGTAGCAATAATTTGTGCAATATTGTTTATTGTTGGTGTTTGACTACAGTGCCTTTGAAATTAAATGATAAATCATAAGGTGTAGAATTACATTTACAAATTACAATTACTGCAAATTGAAGCTTTGAAATGATGTTGTAGGATTAAATACATTTGTTCCCCCATGAATTCAAGGCACATCTGGGCCCGGAAGGCTTCGCTCAGTGACAGAAATACGTATCCTTTCGCAAGAATTGAATGGCATTTTGCATTGCTTTCTTTCATGGACCTATGTGAATTGTTGATGACAAAACATTTAGAAAGTTTTCATCTTAAAAAAAACGGCAGTATAAATGTATCAAACTTAAAAGGCCTTAACTAATTGAACATAGCTGCAAGATTCAGATGTATTTTCAGTCAGTTTCCCTATTTCAATCATGTGCAGTCAAAGGCTTTAGATGATGTGAGACCCTTTTACTTTTAATGTTTGATTAGATCATACCTTTAAATGAATAAGCACATTAGCATTGTGCATAGCATATCTTTAAATAATCCTCTTTTTTTTTCAGATTTTGTATACCAATAGAAATTTAGTTGCCTCTGCCCCCACGGGGTCGGGGAAAACTGTGCTCTTTGAGTTGGCTATCATCCGATTACTCATGGAGTCTACTGAACCCTGGCAGAATGTCAAGGCAGTCTACAGTGGGTATCTTCATAATTTCCACAATATGCACATTTATAATCATACAATTTTAATATAAGGTTTTTTACCAAACAGATGGTCTAACTTTTTTATATCATGATTGATCTTTGACAAACCAACAGAATGATTGCCTATTAGAGTTTGAGTGTTATTTAGTGCTCCTGCTGCTGCTAATCCAAACGGATGTTCATTATTCTTCATTGTGTATTATTCTCTATCTACAGTGCCCTACAGAATTATTGGCACCCTAAAGTAAAAATGAGCAAAACGAGATGCGAAAAAATGTCTTAATTGTTTACCCTCATGATCTTTCATTCAAAATATTCACAAAAATCTAACCTTTAATTGAAGTAACATAATTGAAAGAAATATTAAATTGTTATAATTTTCTCAAAAATATGTGTGCCACAATTATTGGCACCCCTTAATTTAATATTTTGTGCAGCCTCCCTTTGCCAAGATAACAGCTCTGAGGTTGCGTGAACTCATGGCACGGGATCTAAGACCATTCCTCCATACAGTTTCTCTCCAGATCCTTCAGATTCCAAGGTCGACGCTTGTGGACTCTCCTCTTCAGCTCATCCCACAGATTTCGGTCGGGGGACTTTGATGGCCATGGCAAAAAATTTATTCTGCAGTCGGTGAACCATTTTTGTGTAGATTTTGAGATGTGCTTCAGATCATTGTCCTGCTGGAAGGTCCAACCACGGCCCATTTTAAGCTTCCTGGCAGATGCTGTTAGATTTTCATTTAATATCTGCTGGTAATTGATGGAGTCCATGATACCATGTATCCTTACAAGATGTCCGGGGCCTTTGGAAGAAAATCAGCCTCACAACATCAAAGATCCGCCACCATACTTCACTGTGGGTATGAGGTGCTTTTCTGTATGGCTATCTTTCTGTCTATGTCGAACCCACCTTTAATGTTTGTTGCCAAAAAGCTCTATATTGGTCACATCTGACCATATAACCCGGTCCCATTGAAAGTCCCAGTAACATTTGGCAAACTGTAGGCGCTTTCGTGTGTTGTTGATTGACAGCAGAGGCTTTTTTCTGGTAACCCTTCCAAACAACTTGTGGTGATGTAGGTGGCGTCTGCTTCTGATGGTAGTTTTGGAGACTTTCTGGCCCCAAGGCTCAACTAACCTAGAGAGAATCTCTCCAAACAGGTTTAGCTTGGCCTCCACTGTGCCACGCAGTGCCTTCTGCAGCAGATCACTGAGAGACTCATCCAGCCTCTTCCACTGCACCGTATCGCTGGCCTTTGGCCATTTGATCTTGTTCTTCCGTCTCGGCTCGTTCAGACTTTTGGCCTGACTCAGTCCTTGGGTTACTCGGGGGTGGTTCAGGGGTCACCTCCTGGGGGTCATCCACATCCCTCGTCTCCTTCTCTTGGGCCCGATGGCACTGTGGTTTTTGACCCGGCCTTGGATCCGACTTGTCTGACCTGCCTGAGCAGCGCAAGTTTGCTTCTGGCTCCTGCCTGCACACTTCATCTTCCCCATGTGGATGTGCAGCCCCCTGAGTGCTGTTACCTTCTCCCATCCGCACCCGCACTTCTTAAGAGTCCTCATATCGTTGGTCGTTGTCCTTGCGTTCGTTACCGGTGTATCCGTCCTGGTGGGCCCTTCTTCCATCCCGCCTCTCGGAGGGCCCTCGGGCTGTTTCTTCTTTGAAGTCTTCGTAGTAGACTCAACTAACCTCTGCAATTCTCCAGCTGTGATTGCCAGTCGAACCATCCCCCTCACGTGCGTGGGGTCGATGTACACACACGTCCTCTTCCAGGCTGATTTTTAACCTCTCCTGTTGCTTTAAACTTCTTAACTATTGCCATGATAATGGAAATGGGTATTATCAACTGTTTAGAGATTTTCTCATATCCATTTCCTGATTTGTGCAGCTCACCAACTTTTCGTCGCACATCATCACTGTGTTCCTGGGTCTTTCCCATATTGATGATAGACTAAGGGAATTTGGCCTGTGTCACCTCATATTTATACTCCAGTGAAACAGGAAGTCATGGTTGACCACTTAAGAGTTCCTAATCAAACAGGTGGACATAAAAAATTACTGGAAATATACTTAGATTTTAATAATAAGATTTTCTAGGGGTGCCAATAATTGTGGCACACATGTTTTGGAGAAAAATATTTATTTCATGTCAACCTTTTTTTTTTTCTTTCAATAATTTTACTTCAATGACAAGATAAGATTTTGCGTAATATTTTGAGTGAAAGACCAAGTGGATAAACAGCAAAGACATAACCGATTTAGCTCATATTCACTAAGGGTGCCAATAATTCTGGAGGGCACTGTACTCCTTGCATGTGACATCAATTGAGCTGTCAACTTTGCTTGACTTACTTGTTAAACATCTGAAGGGAAACATTCTATTTATTGATTTTTCCTCTGCTATTAGCATCGTATTTTTACCAGAAGGCTTTTAGAATAGTTTGACCTGGGTAACAGTCTTGTAAGCTGGATTCTTGACTTTTTAACAAATGGGACACACAGAGTGAGGGTAAATGGAAGCCTGTCTGCTCCTCAACTGACTTCCCACAAGGATGTGTGTTTTCTGCATAAATATGTGTCAGAGTAGGTGGGAAAATAGGACCATCCTAAAGTATGCAGATGGCTCTGCCATTTTTAGTCAGCTCCAGGACAATCAGACGAGCCATCGAGTGGTCAAGTGGTGGGAGGAGTCTCATCTTCAATTAAATGTATCTAAGATAAAGACCTGAAAATTGATAGAAAACACGCCCACACACAGGAAGTCATCAAGCATCAGACAGTGGAATGTGTGCAAACTAACAAATATCTTGGAACAATTATCGATTCAAAACTGAACTTCGAGGCAAATTGTGAAGCTGTGTGCAGAAATTGGCACCAGCGTTTGTTCTGTCTGAGAAAACTATGCTATTTCCACACTGACAAAACCATGATGACCTTGTTCTACCTTGCTTTTATTAAATCAAATTTACCCTTTTCTATTGTGTCATGGTTTGGAAACCTATCCTTAAAAAGCAGAAACTCTGAATCAAATTGATAAATGGTCTAGTAAGCTGATTAGTGAGTCACAACTGAATCTATCCCTGTAGATCCCTGTACACCAGCCAAGTACAGCGGACAACAGCTCAACTTTAAGTTATGACTCCCACTCTTTGTACATTGAGTTTCAGCTTCTCTCCTCTGGGCGAAGGTTTACAGTCCCAAAGTGTAGAACAAAAAACAGGATGAAAAATTGCTTTATTCCAGGAGCCAGCAAGTCATAGCAACATTGCACAGATGATTGTATTTATTGTATTTTACTTTATTAATCTATTTGATTTATTTTATTCTATTTTTAGAGTTAGTAGTTAGTTTTAATGTTTTATAAAGGATTGGAACCCTAAGTACTTTTTTTATGTGTTCCAGTGTTGTTTGTAAAATATTTATGAGGAACTCATCTACTGCAAACCGAATCTACCTACGGCCACAAATAAAGTAACCTGCACCTGAACCTTAGTCTGGATATTGTCGCCATTTCTGTACATTTCAAAATTGGGATGGAAGATCATAATTCAGATTGTGGATTGTGATTGTGTGTCAAAGGGCGGCATGTGGCCACGGACCAACACAATTAAATACCTTTGGCTTCACCCTGGTCATTCCAAAACTCCACACAGACATCCACAAGACACCAGAAAAGAAAAGAAAATGCTCCAGTGCATTAATTGAAAAGACTTGAAGGTTTATTTGAATGTTATTATCATGTTTGTATGATAGGGTTGCAAAGCATTTAATGAAGATTCAGGACGAAATCTTTTTCCGATTTTCTCTGTCACCATTAAAGTGAAATGTTTGGTGTGTCAGAAAATAATTCATCATCTCATTCATTTTGCCCTTATTAGTGGCACCTATGAAAGCCCTTTGTAGTCAGCAATATGAAAACTGGAACGAAAAGTTTGGACGTTTAGGACTGAACTGCAAGGAGTTAACTGGAGACACAGAGATTGACGACATCTTCGAGATTCAAAATTCTCATCTCATCATGACAACACCGGTATGTATTACAAGTACAATCTTTGATCCCTCAAGTAAAATGTTACAGAACTTGTCATATGCTTGCTTGTATGCATTTATTATTGAACATAAAACCATGAAAAACTTGTTCAGTGACAGTTAAGCAACGGCTATAGTAGTGAACAGATTCTGGTAGCACATAATACAATGCTATGTTGAAAGTGATTAAGAGATGATCTGTTCGTGTAAAGTTACATTTTTATGCCAAGCACTCCCGTTCGAAAGTTTTGGATCACCCAGAATTTTTCCAGTAAAATACATATTTTATCCATCAAATTAGTTGCAAAATGAATAGAAAATATATTAAAGTCATTGACGAAGTTATAAATAATTTAATAATTTAATAATTTCTGTGGCATGTGGGGAAACAATATGTCCGATCCATGAAGGCTCTACCTTGCAACTTACAGGCCTTACGGCCTATTTACACCTTCACGTTGGTGGCTTCTCATTCACTTTTGGTGCCCAAACCTGATAATGGTTCCGTTGCCTTGCTTGCCTTGCTTGCATTGCTTGCGGTAGAAAGTTCAGAAAAGTTAAACTTTTCAAGCAGCAGCGCAGGCCACCCGCCAATCAAATTGCGTTAATGCAAATATTCCAGTGCAGGTGCTCAACATAAAATCGCGTGTATGCAGATATCCAATCGAGCTCAAACTGGTCAAGTTTGTACTTATATGTCATTTCTTTGGCTTATTGTTTGCTTAGATTAAAAAAAAAAAATGTAAACATATTTACTCAGAAATAGCCACTGTACAATCTAAAAACCCTGTTATTTTAACAAAAAATATGCCTCAGGTGATTTGCAAGGAGTCTGCTTGCCAATTATCTAAGCACGTTAACAAGCTAACTACCCACAAAGTAGACAGCTTGTCAGCGAAGTTAAACAGCAGTCAGCAATTCATAGTGGCGTGATTGGTTGTTGACCTGTGAACCTGGCTATTAACCCTGGCTATTAACCCCCCCCCCCCCCCCGAACGTCAACGTGTGTATGTGTGAATGGGCTGTTAAAGGATTTGCTGCTAAAGTATTGGTGCCCGCAGCAGGTGGTCATAATGCTTTGGCTCATCTGTGAATTGCTCATCTGTCTACTAAGTAACTTGCCTATCATCTCTAAAGGAAAAATGGGACAGCATGACAAGGAGGTGGAAGGACAGCTGCCTTTTACAGCTGATACAGCTGTTTCTTATTGATGAGGTAGAAGTTCCTTTCCTTACAATGAAAATCTTTGATCCTTTCATGCTTGGTTGCTTGGTGTTTTAACACTTAAAACAATGACATTGTAGTTGTCTAGTTGTAAGTCTAGTCTAGACTTAAAACTATTTAAAGTGCCCTATAATTACAAATAGAGCATGGACATATGCTACGCATTGAAGAGATTCTGGTACAAAAGCATTTGCTGTTCCTTCTGTATGACTCTGGCCCGTCAGTTTTAGTTTTTGGCATCCTGTAGTTATGCTGCTATAGACATTTGACCTCCAAAATGTCCTGCTATGCCATCTCGCTTTCTTCTTCTTCTTCCCTCTGTTGGCCAAAGAAAGACTCATAGGTTCGATATACATTGACATATGAACATAATTATTCAGTAAAATTGCATTGATTTATTACCATTTAGCACCATTGACAATAGCCATTATCTCAGAGGTGGTGATGGCAAGGACAAACTCCCTTTTACTCGTAGGGTTACTATATCATTCGATTGAGTTTGATGCTTGTAATGGTACATATTAGTAAGGTAGGTTATTGTGTGGGAAGGCTGGCAATCAGTATGTCTGTGTGATGCATAGGTACACGTGGTAAAGGACACTCAACGTGGAGCTACATTGGAGGCAGTCATCAGTAGAATGAAAGCCATGAACACTTGCCGTGTGTTTGAAGATCAAAGGCCAAACATGAACACAAGATTTGTGGCTGTTTCTGCAACCATCCCAAATATTTCAGATGTAAGTCACCTTTACGCACACATTTTATAAATGTTGTAATCTTTCTATAGCCTACATTACTGCACTGAATACTGTATCTGCATTGTAGATTGCATGCTGGTTATCTGACAGTGTGGGGCCTGCAACTTCCCTCGAAATGGATGAGAGCTACAGGCCAGTTAAACTCAGGAAAGTGGTGTTGGGTTTTCCGTGTTCCAACGGTCAAAATGATTTCAAGTTTGATCTGTCCCTTAACTACAAAATGGCCAACATCATTCGGACCTATTCAGACCAGAAACCATCACTTGTGGTGAGTTGTTTGGATTGTCCTGTGCTCATCCTATTTCTTCTCACCATAGTACGAAGCCAGGGTGACCAGATTCCGCTGTGTGAAAAAAGGACAGGCTCCTTAAGACACTCGCAAACTATTGCTCGACATTTACCAATTCCACAACCACAGCTAATACCTCTGCAGTTTACCGTCTTGCTCTCGAGCTCACGAAAAGATTAGCCTGTCTTGTTCAGGTTAATGTGATTGTGTAGTTTATGGAAATTATTTTAAAAAAATGTAAGTGTCAGTTCTAATAAGCCGTTTCAATGGCACCCTTTGATTGTTTACATAACCTACTATTCTTGAGTTGGCTATGTAGGCTATGACCATTATTAAAATTTAAGGAATGAGGAAATATGGGACGAAACAAGATTTTTTACAAATAAGTCAGGACACTAAAAAAAAGTTGAAAAATGGGACCGTCCAAGGAAAAATGGGACATGGGGTCACCCTGTTGTAATATTTGTAGCACAAAAATAATACAATATAGTCGCGAGTGGCGATGGCGGGTGTTTTTTGGCTGTTTTCTTGTTTCCAGATGGTTGCTCCGTAACATACACACTTTTCATATGCAGATGGGATTATACTCAATGCGCAAATAATCTGGTGAAGTTTAAACTTTATTTGATCATTTGATGAACACTACTACATCTCTTTTGTGTGTCGCGTACTACAGTAATGTCCTCTTTTCATATTTCAAGACTTTTGATGTTTGAGCATGCCTACGTCACTCTAAATTCTGTATGTGTGTGAAGTCTGTGTTTGTGTGGTTACTTTAGATGTGTCTGGTAAAGGTCATGAGTTTAGAAGTATCAGTTCTGTATGGAAGTTTTGGTATGCAAGTCATAATGCTTAATGTCTAAATATTCAGTTCAAACTCCATGAGCGATTTTGTGATATATTATTATCCTTATCCTTATTATCACTTAATATTATTATTATACTGCATTGGCCATAACGACATCTGAGGAAGGCATGTCTGAAGAGGTGGGTTTTGAAGGCCCTTTTAAATGCTGACAGTGTGGGTATGGTATGGTAATGAGTTCCACAGGGAGGGGGCGGAGACCGGAAACGCCCGCTCAACCCAGGTTCAGCACTTGGTACTCGGTATTTGCAGGAGGTTGGCATCTGCAGACCTGAGGCATCGGGAGGATGTTGGTGGAGGAGGTCGGAGAGGTAGGGGGAAGCCAGGTTGTTGAGGGCCTTGTAGGTAGTCTTTAAATGTATCCTATGTTTAACCGGGAGCCAGTGGAGGACTGGGGTGATGTGGTGACTTGAGCGGGTATTAGTAAGTAGGCGGGTGGCAGAGCTCTGTACGTACTGCAGTTTATTAAGGACTTTGTTGGTGGTACCATAGAGGATACTGTTGCAGTATATATAAATGCATGGAGGAGTGTTTCTGCAGCAGTGGGTGACAGTGAGGGTCGGAGGCGGGCAATGTTACGGAGGTGGAAAAAGGCTGTTTTGGTGATGTGGTTGACATGGGGCAGGAATGAGAGGGTGGGGTCAAAGGTGACTCCCAGGTTACGGATTTGGGTGGAGGGGGTGACAATGGAGCCATCGATATTGAGTGCGAAATCCTGAGTGGGGCGGGTAGGGGAGTCTGGGCCAATAATTAACATTTCAGATTTATCGCAGTTGAGTTTTAGAAAGTTGCTTTGCATCCATGTTTTAATGTAAATTAGGCAAGTGGTGAGGGTAGAGTGGGTGGCTGCAGTAATGGTCTTGGAGGAGATGTAGAGCTGAGTATCATCGGCATAACAGTGAAACTGGAGGCCATGGCGGCAGAGGATCTGTCCAAGTGGGAGCATGTAGAGGATGAAGAGAAGGGGGCCGAGCACAGAACCCTGGGGGACGCCATGGGTGACAGGAACTACGGTTGATTTACAGTTGTTAATTGAAATGAATTGATGTCTGTCAGTGAGGTAGGACTGAAACCAGGAGAGGGCAGTGCCAGTAATACCAAGGGTGGATTTGAGGCGTGTGATGAGTGTGGAATGGTTAATGGTATCAAAGGCAAAGCTGAGGTCAAGAAGGATGAGGATGCTGATGGAACCAGAGTCTGAGGATAACAGTAGGTAATGTGTGACTTTGATCAGAGCAGTCTCAGTGTTCTGAGCGAAAACCAGACTGAAAAGGCTCATAGAGGTCATTGGAGTCAAGGTAGGATTTTATCTGAGTGGCAACAACTCTCTTCCAGTACTTTAGACAGGAAGGGCAGGTTGGAGATGGGCCAGTAGTTATTGGGTCATTGAGTCAGGGTCAACATACGACCAACATATGAGATGGGCTGTTAGCTGAATGGTGGAGAGCTATAAATCAGAAATGACATGCATTTCCCAACAATAGAAGTATCAGTGTTTGTGCCTGTGATACATTCACAAGTAAATTCACATTGAAAATTCTTAACAAAATATCAGTTATTGTGTAATTCTTGCTCAACTTTCTGAAAGCAGTTATTATACAAATCTGCCAGTTCTCCCACAGAAGTAGTAGCCTACAGCAAGTGTGTTTTAAGGGAAGCAAGCCAATAATTGAACAAAAGAAAAACCTGGATTTTTAGTGGTATGACGACCATGAATTCTTTGGTTTAATAAAAGGATTGTTATTAGTGCTGTCAAACGATTAAAATATTGAATCGCGATTAATCGCATTTTTGTCATAGTTAACTCAAAATGAATCGCGATTAATCGCAAATTTGTATCTATTCTAAATGTCCCTTCGTTTATTTATTTTTTCCATCATTTTATTTTTATTTTAATGCCCTTATCAACATGGAAAAGTGGATTGGCTTGCTTTAAGCAAATGTTTTATTTTATTGAAAACCAATATTGCCAAACAGAGCGGTACAAAATAAAATGATAAAGTGCACATTTCAGGTAAACAAGGACTCAGCCTATAGTGCAGTTAAATCATGGCTTATTTTTTTTTTTTTTTCAAGTTTGCTGGGAACATAGCAGTCAGGCCTCTTATTTCAGAAACAATGAACCGTAACAGTTAGGTTACCAATAAAAGGTAAGCCTACTACTTCTTTGATTTCAGCCAGCTGCCTGTTGACATTTTCAGACAACAGTGAAGCTCGCTTCTTTTGCACAACACAACTTTTAAAAGTAAACTTTCCATTCAGAAGCTTTTTATCATCCATTTCGCCGTATCGCGCTCACCATTCACTCAAACCGTAACGTTAGCCTACTACACAGTTTGCGAGGCCAAAAATCAATAATCTAAAAAAAATTAAAATGGGTTTGCGTTAACGCCGTTAATAACGCGTTAATCTGACAGCACTAATTGTTATACTTCAATCCAGCAAACTGCTATATTTCCAAACCAGCCAAACTAGGGTCCTTTGTGTGAGTGTGTGAGGTGGGCTACACCTGCAGAGTGCGTGAGGTGGGCTACACCTGCAGTTTCTTCAGTCTATGTGTGAGTGAGTGAGGTGGGCTACACCTGCAGTTTCTTCAGTCTTTGGTTTATTTCAGAAACAGAGAGCATTCTTTCTGAACCTTTGTGACATTCTGACTCTTATGTCTGTCTCTCTCTCTCTGTCCTGTTTGTTTTCTTTGGGGGATGGGCATCGTTAAATCAGACCTTATTATGAATGTGTTGACAGTTTAGTCTTTAAGGTAGGTGTGGAGAATGTTTGTGTTTTTATTATTATGCATCAATTTTTTATGTTAGAAAAATGGTTGCATGAATAATAAGAATCTTTTCTAGGATCATAAAAAATACATGGAGAATGATAATTAAGATAAGGTAAACTTGCTTGAGACAAACGCTATTGCTTGCT
Organism: Clupea harengus; assembly: GCF_900700415.2. Taxonomy (NCBI): domain Eukaryota; kingdom Metazoa; phylum Chordata; class Actinopteri; order Clupeiformes; family Clupeidae; genus Clupea; species Clupea harengus. The sequence goes on along the minus strand of NC_045173.1, from coordinate 352,984 downwards.
AGCTGTACTGCTTTCATTGAATGGTACATATTGTACCGCTACGTTAAGAGACCAGACTGTGTTAGTATGGTAATTAATTTCAGTGTGCAAAAGACAAACACAAAAATGTGTTCTTTAGAATGTTTACAAGTATATTTTTTTTATAATAGTTTTGTTCTACAAGAAAAGGAGTTCAACAGTCAGCAGACGTACTTGCAAGGGATGCCAGATTCATGATGAGCATTGATCATAAAGAAAGGTTAATTATCTTTTAATGTAACGTCAATAATGTCATCACACTACCGTTTCATATTTATATATATTTTTTCTATTTTTATTTTTATAAATGAAAATGATCCTCATCATCCTGGCTGTATTTCAGACTGAGGAAATATGCAGATTCTTTAATGGACTCAAAACTAAGAGGTTAGTGTTGTGAATTTACTTTCTTTAGTTTGAGAACGTTTTTCAGGTAGCACATCACTAGACTCTGTTGAAAATAATTGTATTGGATGTAGCAACATTTTGTTTGCAAGACTTGAAATGTATTCTATATATAGTCATGCAAGACTTGAAATGTATTCTATATATAGTCATGCAAGACTTGAAATGTATTCTATATTTCATCATACTGGCTAACATCACAAAATCAACCAGTCAAGAATCTTGTTTAGAATGACCACCCTTCTCCAGCACCTTAAAGGTTTCAGTGTTGCAGACTTGTTGACTGCACCGAAATACATCCACATTAAATATATCCGCATTTCTGGCCTTGTGTTAAATCGTATGTTAAAATGTTAAAAAGTTTCTATTATGCTTATGTTAATTCATTTTTATTTTATTTTATTATTATAGCTAGTTTTTAATATGTTGGCACTCTGAGATTCTTTTGAATGAAGAGTGCATTACAAATAAAATAAATCATTATTATTATTATAGTGGTTCGGGAGAAATATAGTGTCTGCTGTATGATGTACACCATTGACAGGTTGCCCTAATCAAACGTACATGTTCTGTCTTTCCTAGATTTAGTTTTGTATGGTGTTGCATATCATCATGCAGGCATTGATATATCGGACAGGAAAGTGATTGAAAATGCTTTTGCTAAGGGAGATCTGCCTGTACTTTGTGAGTGTTATTTTACGCTGTAATTATCTATATCACTGTAGCTTGAAGCAAAACGCTGGTCACAGGCTAAAGGTGCTGTCCGTAATTCTAATCCAGTACAGTTTTTTTTCTCAAATTTAGTTAATTGTTCCTCACACACTGTCGATTCAGTGTTTCAGCTAAAAAAAACAGCTTTATGTGGTTGGTGTTACTAATTCTAGCAACATTACTGAGGACATGTGGTCAAATTAGTTCAGTAGCCCGTGTTAGCAACAAAACAACAACAACAGCAACAAATATTCTCCAAATTGCGCTCCTTCTCACTTCCGGCCCATCCTTATTGCCATATTAAAAGTATGGTCTAGCCTCAAAATGACGGTGCATGATAATAGAGAGAAAGTTTTGGGAGGACATCCCACTGCTTTATAGTCCCACAGCATGGGAATATTCTGAAAAGGGTAGAGAATGTGATGAGGGAAATGTACTGCATGTGAGTGATAGGGAAGGCACCATAAATAGCCATCTTAATATAGCTTTGTGACATTTAAAAATTCTGAACTCTGTGGTACTAATCATTTGTGCGATCTACAGTGATACTTATGTAAATGGCGAAAGGCCTTCACAACAAATCACTATCTTTTTCTCTGGTTGTGAACTTAGTCACTACAAGCACTTTAGCAATGGGAATGAACCTTCCAGCTCATCTAGTGGTGATCAAATCCACGGCCCACTACGTAGGGGGCGCATGCGAGGAGTACAGCGAGACAGATATTCTTCAGATGATTGGTAGAGCAGGCAGACCACAGGTATGAGACAACCTCTGACACATCTTGTACCCACATACACATTTCTAACCACTATTACTAGAATGACATGATTGATTAACTGGTGCTGGGCTGTTTATTGAGTCAATAAGTAATACCCGTATTGATACAATATCAAGGAGACTGCTGTTTATTGAGTCAATAAGTAATACCCGTATTGTTACAATATCAAGGAGACTGTTGTTTATTGAGTCAATAAGTAATACCCGTATTGTTACAATATCAAGGAGACTGCTGTTTTTTCTTAGTTTGACACCTCAGCAACTGCAGTGATTATGACAAAATTACAAACAAAAGACAAATACACCAACATTTTAAGTGGAGCGGAGACTATCGAGAGTGGGTATGTTGAACCAAGCATCTAAGCATCTTTTTTAGCATGCCCCTGTGAATACTATTTATATTTGTACATTCATATGAATATTTCTTTCCTTTCCACACAGCTTGCACTTAAACTTGCTGGAACATCTGAACGCCGAGATAGTTCTTCACACAATCTCTGACGTAAACATGGCACTGGATTGGATCCGCTCCACATTCCTGTATATCCGCACCATGAAAAATCCTACATACTATGGTAAACAAATTCACTGCACAATAAAAACGTTGTTAATACTAAATGCATCAGACAGATTCGGCACTGGTGTTTTTCATAGTTTTTAAACAATAGTTTTATTTTTGTTACAGGGCTCTCCTTTGAGCTGGATAAAGGTGGAATTGAAGCCAGATTGCAAGGCAAGACATGCTACAATCTCTCTCTAACTCAACTACACTATGTCTCAGTGTGTCACGACCAGCACACTGAGATCTAGCTAAAAGGTTGTTTTAGATGACTGGCTCATCAGGGTCAGCACATGCACGTCTAAATTAATTGGAGGTACATGGATGCTCAGTAAACTGGGTAATGCCTACTAGAAACCAATTCCATTTGCCAAAGCTTCTGTTGAGGGCTGTTTATATAGCTGAAAAACATCATCATGATAAATGTTTACCAAAATGGCTGGTAGATGAAAAAAATTACCAGCCAATCATATTTTTTACCTGGCATTTCAGACCTACTCTGACATTGTTTGACATAAACAACCTTCTAAACTATAGAGAAACATTATTTAACTAACTTTTCATGACCACAATTTATCAAAGCACATTCAAGAGTTGGCTATTAAAAATATACTTCAGATGAATGAATTTAACCTCATAAGAAGCGTTGCATTAGGCCTACAAAAGAAATCTAAATTAAGCTTTAAAATGACACCTATATGATAGATAAATATTGTGCAACTAACAATATAGCATACATATTCAAAAGCAGATTATAGCCATCAACCTATTCTGAACAAATTGTCACAGAATGTTAGTTTAGTAGGCTACAATCCCATTGCTGGCCTGCACTGCGATGTAGCAGAAGGCCTAGGCTACACACTTGACCAGCTTTGAAAAGTCTATCTGAAGTAGGCCTAATCAACTCAACAGAGCTAGAAAAGTAGCCAGTAGCCGTACCCTGACGACTACCACAACACCGAAGAACCACGGACGTGGGGTCAGGGGAGGCAGAGCCTTAGCTGAAGGTGATGCACCGGCAATGAATCGCCACATTATTTCAAGAAGTTTAGCTTTCGTTTATCTGCATTAACTTGCGTGTGGTCAACTAAGTCTGTTTCAACTTTTGATTCGCGCTCAAAATATTAGAACTTTCTAAACTTTGTATTCACGGGCAAAATATCAGAACTTTGTATTCGCGCGCAAATTGTTATAGTTGTGTAGCCTGACGATGTCATACTCAGAATTCTAGTCAGAATATGAGTCTGATACTGCTCCATTGGGCTGTGATTATGGGGCGTGTTTCAAGCGAACCAGGAAAAAAAATGCCTCTTCGTTCAATTGGATAGACCTACAACCAATCAGAGCAACGTAGTCATTATCGGGGCCAGCTGATAAATTAAACTTTTACCGAATCCCGTAGGAAGGACGGCAAAAACATCTTTTCGATCGACAAATGCCTTGATCACGTTTCTCTGTTCCTTTTTCAAAATGAATGCGCTGTCGATGTCTTCTAAAACATCTCTATCTACACATCTCAGCTCTCCAGCGGCAGCCATGTTTGTTGAAAACGAATTCAACCCAAGCGCTCTTTGGTGACGTGGTTGACTATATTACTGTTGATCATCTGTCCATCATCGTAAAAAGCCCGCCCTGACAATTTGATTGGTCCGAACAATTTTTGATTTTGGATAATTTCTCAACCAACGGAGCAGTGCCAGACCGAACTTCCAGACCGCAAATGTTGTGGGCGGGGCTAAGTTTGTCTGGTACCCAGGCTAATAGTTGTATAAAAATTCTTAGAACTTTATGTAACCGCACCCCCCACCCTCCTCCCCCTCTCCCACTGTTCGTGTTGGCGTTGCAAGCTTTTTTTAACCATGACGGGCGCGGTAGTCAGGAGCTGTACTCCGCAATTTCCCTCGCCAAGTGGCAGAGCATCGGACACAATTTAGTCGCCAGCGCTTGGCGGGTGCCAATTTCGAGCCCTGTCTGTAACCGTAACCTTAAAACTTAAACTAGCATTACAACACTGCGATTGCAGTAGACTGTAAACAGCTCTCCTCACGTTTTTGTCTTGTAATCCTCACTGCAGAACATCCAATCTTTCATGATGAAAGTTTCATCTGTGCAATAATCTCTGGTTTCTGAGCTAATCGTTATTGTTGTTACTGTTACAACATAAGCAAAACACACACACATGCACTCATAACAGATTGACCAAAATCATCACTTTCGCTTTGCTTCCTTGCAACCTTCTGGGTTCTGGGTTGCATTGATGTAGGAATACCGCCAAATCTCAGATGTGGCCTTAACCTCTTCTCCAAGTACTTCAGAACAGTTAGATGGCTTGCAAAAGTCAGTTCAAGGCTCTCTAGTAAGTTGTTCTTACATCTGGACCGGAGAGCTTTGTAGTAGTCTAGTTGTGAAGTTTTCCTGCATCTTAAAGGGAAAGGACTTTTGTAATTATGGAAATATTGTGAAAGTGGTAAAATATGTTTTTTTTTGTAATCTGTTTTTATCTTGGTCAACAGTTACGCCAAGATCTTTAACAGAAGGGTAGTATGTACAATAGGAATCTAAGTACTGAGGAACTTCATAACCTTGTGAGTTGCCACAGAGTGCATAGCTATAGGCTAGAGATGCATCAGCAGCATTGCATTTCTCACAAACTGGAGAAACATCTGGAAATATACAGTGTCATTTTGTCCTCCAATTACGGTGCCTATGTACAATTGAACCCATTGTCGAATTAGATACATTTCTGTCTGGAATCTCAAATCCAATCTTCGGACCACATTATTACACCAGTGCGATAATAGCATTGTTTTGGCAATTTTTCAAGTGTTTATCTGCCTCAAGAAATTCTTGTTTGTCTTGGCTTAATGCTGGAAAATTGCAATCATTTAGAATCTTCTTCACTGTCACTGGATCTTTGTTTGCTTTACTAGAGTGAAGTGATTAATAAAATAGTTTAAAGCAGCTGTTAATATCATTATATGAAGTCAGTAATATGTCAGAATCAGATCTGATCCTATAGATTGTCCCATCATTCTCGATGATACACAGGTGTCTTGCTAGCAATAGGTTATATTGGGGTCTAATCTTAGGAAATAATCAACACATTGTGAACTACAGAGTGGAAAGAATAATCTCTACCTGCAGGATTAAATCTCAATCCCAATTTTGGTGTTTCTGGGCCTTACGTTTTTTTGCTGTACAATTATGGAGAATAATAATATAATAATATGTCAACAAAAACAATAGTGATCCAGCAGCTTCTCTGTTTTGACCCCTAATGCTCTCAGGTTGTGGCCGAGTTTGTGCTGAGTACTAGCATATTGTGGTGTTGGTGGTACAGTGGTTAGTTTTGTCGCCCTCTAAATTGTCGACTTGGGTTCGTTTTCCAGACACTGCTAAATAACAGATCTTTTACCTTTAGCTGTTTGTTATGTAGCACTTTGTGATCAGTGTTTTTAGATGGGGGGAAATATAAAGGCATGTTTATCTACCTCAAAGGTGCCTTACAGACCTGATACTTGGGAGTGTTAGTTGGCAATAATTTCATATATACAACCATGGAAAATTGCAGTGTGAAAGTTCAAGCATTGTTATTCCTATGTGTTTCTGTTTAATTCACGTAATTCAACATTCCCTTTGTTTGCATTGGGGACTTAAAACTTAATTAGCAGTAAAGGTTCTAAAGTAATGGTCACATATGTAAATAAGCTAGCCTTGTAATGTAAACAGGTTGTTCTGTATGATAATCAGGTTTCTCTGACCTGCTGACTGAGATGGTTCTCAATTGCCTACCCCCATTCCTATACTATGATTATTTGCAGTCACTCACACCTTAGTTTGCTTCCCAACCCCAGGTGTCTGAGCAAATCTAGTGTGGGGACCTTTCCTTTGTTACCATGATAAGATTACCATTTTGGATATTATGCTGGCCAACTTTTGGTGGTCCCAGCAGCTGCTTGATCATGAATCTTACACATACATGGAAAAAGAAGATGATGATCGCTTAAGAACACTGAGGACCATTGAGGCTAGGGATGGGAATCCAGAACCGGTTCTTGTTAAGAACCGGTTCCCAGTGGACTGATTCCTTGGAATCGTTAGCCAAAGTCGTTTACGATTCCGCTATCGATGTAGGTGCCGTTTGCGCATGCGCGATGACGTTACGCGCATGCAGCTTTGTTTTGTTTAGACTGCGGCCAACATGGCGTCTAGGCAGAGGCGTTCAAAAGTGTGATTATATTTCACCCGAAAAGATGACCACATGCAATGCTTGCAAAACGTCTATTTCGTCATACAGGATGCAATAACTTTGCAGGAATGTCACGTTTTTTAGCGCTACGGAGTGACGATAACGTTAATGAATCTCAACCAAGCAACAGCAGCGCGGCTAACGTTAGCGCTTCATCTGTTAATATCGTAGGTAAACTCTAACCGTCTATTGTGTTGGTGCCATTTGTTTCATTGTGTAAACCAGCTTTAATTATTTGTTCATGTCAGTTTTATTTTTAGTTCAAGGTGAATACACTTTAAAGCACAGCGGTTCTCAAACTCTTGTATATCAAGGACCCCTAAACTGCCACAAATTAGACCAGGGAGGGTTGTTTTCCAGGCTCCCCCATCTGATGAGATTTTTGAGTTTAGATGTTTTATTAAAAAAAATTGTATGAAACCCATTACCAAATCAGTCATACATTCTGTTACTTATGGTTGGAATTATAGTCTAAACAAATATTTGTTTTCTTTGTTGGGACCCCCTGGCAGCCCATCAAGGAAAAGGATCCCTAGGCTTTGGGTCTCTGGACCCCACTTTGAGAGTTTGTTGACCTATTCTTAGGTTTGTTTTTGGTTATTTAAAACATGTAAATCTGTATGCTCTGCATCATCTATTCAGAGAATATTATATAAAAGAAAATTATTGTAAATAAACCCATTTGTACTCTTTGTTTATGTTATTTTTCCTTGCCCAAAAATAATCGATAATCAAATCGATAAGCAGGAATCGGAATGGAATCGGAATCGTTAAAATCTTATCAATTCTCATCCCTAATGGAGGCTCTAGCTGAGCGCATTGCTTTAAGCGACCTCCCCTTGTATGGCATGAAATGTGCACTTCAAATAGCATTTACTTATCCTGAAATTCAATTAACATTTATAAACATGTTAATGGTTGTGATTACAACCGGTTTTGGAAGGCTGCAGAATGTAAATTAATTTAAAAGTAGGTTATAGGTGTATATATTCAGTTTCAGTGAATTCTCAAACTTGAGTACTCAGTTAAAAAGTAGTATTGTTGCACACCTAGTTCTAAACCTAACCTATTTGTTCATGGCATTATAACGAGTTATGCGCAACAAAATTATACAACAATTTGCATTTCTGTGGTCAGTGTTAGTTTGCTGTGTGTATTAGTATGAACTCTACGCCTGTTCACTAGACCACCTATTATATGCCTATTCATGCAGTATAATGCGTATGGATGGTTAAAGAGTGTAATCTCTGTACAAAATGTACATTTGCATAGTGTGAAGTGTATGCTACACCTAGTGTGGAGATGTTTGTAAAATAGTAGTCTTCTTCTCTTGTGTTAGGGATAGTTTTCCTGTTCTATATAGATCCACGAGTACCTTTACTGCATGATCTGGACTCACAAAACTCTCTTTTCGTATAACATTTGTCAAAAGCTTTTTATGTTTCCATGTGTACCAGCACTATGGTTACGAGTGATCCCCCAAATCATTGACTGAAATGTTTTATTCCTTGAATACTTTTAGATCTGTGCTTGAAAAATTTGAAGGCACTGTCTGATGTTGGTCTTATCACCATGGACGAGGATATCAACATCAGACCAACAGGTATAGATTGATGTTCTTGGTAAATGTTCCCTGGTTCATAAAAGCTATGCCACCTTTTGACCTTGTTGGAATTATTGATACACAGAAACGGGAAAACTGATGACAAGATACTGTGTGGCGTTTGACACCATTAGGCATTTCACAAGTATGTCCGGCATGGAGACTCTGTCTGATTTGGTAAGTCTTACAGTGTACCATTACTACTGTAAATCGCAGAACACACACAAAGCAACAACAAGTAACATAATTTACATGATTGCAAAAACATGTGACCTGCAATTCATTCACAACTGACTACTCAAAGGTAAGATGCTAGCCAGCTAGCTCCTGTTAGCTAGGATTATTCATTGTGTTACATCAATATCAAATGGCATTCTAAATCGAAGGTTAAGGTGAAGTGACACATTTATGCCCTTGATGCTATTCCATTTTTTGGCATTCAGACAACTCAAATCAAATCAAACTTTATTTATATAGCACATTTCACACCAAGAGGCAACACAGTGCGCTTCACAGAAGAAAATGGGTGGGGGGGATACAAACACCTATGTTTGACCCTAATGTTCCAGAGGGAAGCCAAAAACCAGTTTACTCATTCGGGCCAATATTGGAGAACTGTAAACATTCTTCCCCGCCCACTCTAATGAGACAATTGAGCACTTTGTCTCCCACCCCCACACCCTAAGTCTGTGTTACATTAACACACATTACATTGCACATTGCTCATCCACATTGCACTCCTTTTTTTTTATATTCATTGTTTATATATTTGTATCGTATATATTGTGTTTTTTGGTTCTTATGTGTAGTACTTTTCTTATGTGTAGTACTTATTTGTGATTTTATGTTATGTGTAGTACTTAAACCTACTTGGCAATAAATCCCATTCTGATTCTGATTCTGATTCTGATCATCAAACAAGCACCTCGCTAAGGCTTTAGTACGAGGAATAAAACTGTTCACCCCATGTAATGCAGTGGCGAGGTGGCCAGTTTACCGGCTCTGATATTTCTGTCCGTTTCTGAACAGTTAACTCTGAATAGTCCTATCTGCAAGTTTCCTCAGTAATTTTTTTAAAGTTATTTTTGAAAGTGCAGGTGTCACGCCAGCGCTGAACCCTGCTCCAGCCACGCCCCCTCCTAATTCAACTCACGTGCCTCAGTCACCTTCCCAGTCCCTTGATTGTCTAATCACGCACACCTGTCACTCCCTCACCATAGTATTTAGTCTCCTTCACTTATTGTCTGGTCTGGTCTTGTATGGACTCAACCCGTGTCTGTCCTTGTTCGTTCATCAAAGTCCAGACTATTCGCTCCCCATGTTTGTTCCTGCTCCGGTTTAGTTAGGTTTTAAAGCTAACGTTAGTTAAGTATTCTTAAGAAGGGAGCGTAAAAAAAAAAAGCAACGCAAAACTGATATGCGAGCCGAATCCCATCGCAAGTCTAAAACAATCAAGGGGCCGCACAACACTGTCTTGCAGGTCAGATTTGGCCCGTGTTAGTCCACATAATATCTTCATTGTCAAGAAGACCTTTGACTTTTGAAACGTCTTTAAAAGAAGTGGAAATTGATGCAAGCATACAAAAGAGCATGAAAATACTGTACAGGCAATGAATGACAAGATTAATACAGTGTATTAATACAAACATGTACTAAATACATTTTTAATCAGTATTATAATATGCCTTGTAAAAGGGGAAAAAAACGATAAATTAAAAACTAACATTTGTCATGAACTCAACTAAAGGGCTTTTATGGTTGGAGACCCACAGCTGAGAGAGAACACAAAACACAAAAAAAGCCCAGCTGGACTTTGCCAAAACACACCTGAAAATCATTCTGTTAGAACAGTGGTTCTCAAAGTGGGGGGCGCGGACACTCTCCCGGGGGGGCGCGATGTCACAGATGGAGAAAAAAAAAAAACTTCGCCGACCTGTCACTGGTTAGTGAAAGCTTCCTCAGTGGCGAAATGCAAGGGGCTGGACTGAAACAAACAAATCAAATATACAGTTTAGTTTCTGATCCACCAATTAAAACGGAGAGTTATCATTTGAACGCGAGTTGCACCTACGCTTCCGTGTATAAAAGTAACCGCAGGCATGGTAAGCGCTCACCCTCACTGAGACGACACCCTGCAGAGTTTGTGCGATCTCTCTCGTTTCCTCGATCATTCATATATTCATTGCTTTATAAACAGTGGGCTTCATTCTCGAACACAATTAAGAACAAGTTAAGAAGACATTTCTTAACTCCACTTACGAAGTTTCCGGGACAATTCTGGCATTCATGAAAGTTTTCTCATCTGGGATTCGTTCTTTACTTAGACCAGAATTTAGGAACGCTAAATAGCAGTCGTAAATCGGCCAGATTGTTCTTAAGGGCTGAATTTGTGAGAAATCGTTAGTGATTGCGTTCACATCAATTCTACAGACATCCTCGGATTTAAATAATTATAATAATAACAAATATGAGAATATTAAATATCACAACCGCGCACAGATCAAGGATGACCTCTGTTTATAAAACATTACACCAAGAATTGAGGACCTTTGCAAGGAAAAGCAGGCTCATGTCTCACATTGACAGACCTGCAAGATTTGTGAAAAAGATCATAAGAGGCCTGTAATGATAATAGTAGCCTAATGATAGCAATAATAACACTAATTATTATTATGATAATAATAATTATCAATAATTATAATGATGATTATAATAATAAGAAAGCATGCAGGTTCACATAGCTGCTAATAATAAAAGCCTACTAATAGGCCTACTACTACTACTAATAATAATAATAATAACAATAATGATAATAATAATAAATAGTAGTTATAGTAATAATAATTGTCTGTATGGGCCTAACAATACCAATAGCCTAACCTTGGTGGTGCAGTTGATGGCGGCGGCAGGGGGTGGGGGGGGGCGGCCCAACTTGCAAAAGTTTGAGAACCCCTGTGTTATAACGTCCTATAAACAGACCAAATTGTAAAACCAAATGTAATCTTTTTGGTAAATTAAAAATGATGCCTTCAAAGAAAAGAACACCATCCCATTATAAAATGAGATCATAAAATCGGACGACCGAGGCACAATGTTCCACCTAGTGTCTCTGAGCTCCATTGAAGGTTACGGGTCTTCCAAGCTGCCAGTGGAGTGCTGTAGGAATCAACAGAAAGAGTTTGACAGCAGTTTTTTTTCTCCAAAGCCTGTGCTATCAAATACATCTAAAGTGTCAGTAAGGGTGTACCAGGAACTTTACAACTCCTTTGCAACCCTACAAACTCGTTTACACTGTTTTGTGAGGAAATGCATGTCTAATTTGGTATATCTATTCATGTATAAGGTTACCATGGTATCTAAGAGTAAGGAGTTCAGTGATGTACAGCTGAGAGTGAATGAGAAACGAATCCTGAACACATTGAATAAGGATAAGAACAGGACTACCATCAGGTTAGAAAAATATGTTGTGACATTTTGCAGTATGTGAATTAAAAACTCAAAGTTAATCGGCTTTATTCTCTCTTATTAAGGTTTCCTATGGAGGGAAAGATAAAAAACAATGAAATGAAAGTAAACTGGTAGGTTGCACTTTTGATGAGTGAGGAAAAGAATGAGGAAAGGACTACACCAGCAAAACTGTATTTATTATGAGGGTTTTATCACTGGTCCAACTAAACTGTATTTATTATGTGGGTTTTACCACTGGTCCAACTAAACTGTATTTATTATGTGGGTTTTATCACTGGTCCAACTAAACTGTATTTATTATGTGGGTTTTACCAGTGCTCCAGCAAAACCGAGGGTTTTCTTGAGATTACAAAGCTGTATTTATTAGGAGGGTTTTCTTGAGATTACAGTTTGAGTGTCTTACTGTTTTTGCTGCAGCCTGATCCAGGCCCAACTAGGTTGCATTCCTGTCCAGGAGTTTGGACTTTCCCAAGATATGAGCAAAATATTCAAAAATGGTGTCCGAGTGAGCAAATGTAATTTTTCTATTCATCTCACTTCTTTGTAAATAAGCGGAAAGAATTTCAAAAGGAATTGACATATTTCATTTAATAAACAATGATCTCTCCACAGAGATACATATTGCATACGTATGGGAGTAATAATACCAAAGGGTGGCGTGTGACGAGGACACATTGTAAGACACTCTAGCTTGCGAACGCATACGCAGTACGGCGCAGTGGTACAAATCACTGACACTCTAGCTTGCTAACGCATACGCAGTACAGCCAGTGGTACAAATCACTGACACTCTAGCTTACTAACGCATACGCAGTACAGCCAGTGGTACAAATCACTGAGAATCCTCAATCCTTGTCAGAGCAGAGGGGCAAGTCCAGCATCCGTGCATGAAAGTCTTGGAGCTAGGACATGATTTATTTCCACAGTCAACATTTTACATTTTTGTGGCCAGACATGCCTATTTAGGCCCTGAGATAATACAGGATGGGGCCAAACTCTCCTTTTGTAAAGGAGAGCAAATAAGAGATTAGATCCCCTGTGTGTTAGAATGGCCTCTGGGCCTTTGAGTGTATATGTGTGTCCTGCAATGCTTTCCTCTGTACCCGATCTGGTGCTGAGGAAAACAACGGCATGTCTTGAAGCAGAGGTTCTATACATTTTCAAGAACATCATCACACATTTAAACCTCGGATGGCCTTGATCTGTAATTCACAGTTTCGCAGTTAGTATTAAACGGGTGTTTCCCCTGGTGTCTCAAACTGGTGTCTTCTGAACGGTGTGAGAGCCATCAAGATATCAGTGAAATGGCAATGTGAAAAATAGTTGATGGTTAAGGACACAGGAACATGTCTGAGGTTCTATCAGATGGGGTTGTCTGTGCTTTTTAAGGACACAGGAACATGAGTGAGGTTATATCAGATGGGGTTGTCTGTGCTTTTTAAGGACACAGGAACATGAGTGAGGTTCACATTATATCAGATGGGGTTGTCTGTGCTTTTTAAGGACACAGGAACATGAGTGAGGTTCACATTATATCAGATGGGGTTGTCTGTGCTTTTTAAGGACACAGGAACATGAGTGAGGTTCACATTATATCAGATGGGGTTGTCTGTGCTTTTTCCCTGAAATGGCACCCCCACATGATTGTATGGACACACCCAAGCATTACGCTGATCCGCCCGTGTTTGCACCAGTTTGCTCATGGTATGAACCTGGCTTCCTGGCTTTTTCTTTGAAACCCCGCCTAGAAGGCCAGCATCCCAGAGCCTCCTGTGAGATCCATTTAAAAGCACCACATAAACAAGCTCAACTTGTCTGATACATCGCCAGACTGTCATCTTCCTGAGGTGTCCCAGCAGTTGCTTGCATTCTAGTTGAAATACACGTTTGCTTCCACTGCATTCACAAAGACCTACTTGCACAGTGATGCATAATTACCAGAAAAATACACAGAATCTTCTGGCGACAGTAATCCACATTCCTTGCAAGCTCTCCCTTTTCACCAATGGTACACCTGTAAGAAAACCTGTAAAGAGAGCACCAGACCCACCATACACAAAATGCATGAAATCAAGAGGAAGATATATATATGCAGAATTTTGCCTTTTATAGCCCGCCATGCCTGCATGTTCTGCATATCTACTAACTAGCTAGACTTGCAGTGTTCACCTGTGGTGTTATGAGTTCCATTCATATGCAGCATGTATCTCAGTGGAGAGCTAGTTTCAGTGTGAACCAGAATTACAAAAGAAATCATGTTTACATCCAGGTCTTGCAGAGTTTTTGAGCCACCTTCCCCAGAATAATTGTTCTGCCCTGCTCAACGCATTGACACTGGCAAAGTGCTTTCGGGCAAAGCTGTGGGAAGACTCTCCTTATGTCTCCAGGCAGTTGGATAAAATTGGTATGCTGTTTACTCAGATGAGCTACTTCATATACTTAAAATGTATACACATTGTTTCAGCATAGTTTTTTTTTTATTGCACAATGAACACAAATTGCAGGGTTGTCCCTGGCAACAGCCATGGTGAATGCAGGACTGACAACATTCAAAAAGATTGAGCAGACTAATGCCAGAGAGCTGGAACTGGTAAGGACATCTTTAACAATTTACATTCAATAATCTCAATACCAGTGAATGTGTTTCTCTTAGGGCTGTCAAGTGATACAAAAAAATCCAATCAGTTAAATGCTTTGATGAATTTACTGTGAGAAGCATTTAAACTGCTGTCAGATTAGCCTTTGATAAAGTAAACAAAAAAAGCATGACCAGTGTGATGTTCACCACACAATGATGGCAAACAAGATATTTCAATGGACTTGACTGATATGTTGTCTAAAACTAGCAAGTTAACTTACTTGGGTAACATCAGACTACACCAACAGCTAAGGAACTGATGAAATCATGCTAGCTTGTGAAATTGCATCACCAAAAATCCCACACCTCATAACTTTGCTTTGCCTCAGTTAAATGCAATGTTTTTTTCATATAGAACAGTATAGACCAGTTTGTTCTTACAGTTATGTTTAGAAATTACCTTCAGGTAGAGGCACAAGCGTTTCTTAAGTTCTGGAATTCTCCATCTCGAACCTCGAAAATGTGGTGATGTATACAAATAATTCCAAGATGAGGCTGTAGACCTAACAATCAACTACCAATACAGCTGAAAACATTATGCTAGAGCCACATTAAAAGCACACAATGGGAGAAATACAAACTGTTACCGCAACGCAGACTGGACACTATTTCAAATCCATTCAATATGGCCGAAGCTGAGCAGTTTACATATGGGGTCAAGGGGCATCATAGAGTGTGATTAATCTGCTGCTTTTTATGCATTATGTTTCTCTAATGAATTCATCAAAATGAATGTGTTCTTTAGACAACGCATATGTATATTATATATTATAATATACCATATATATGTGTATATTATAATATATATGATATGGTCATAGCTTATAGCAATGAACGTATAATGTGACATCACTGACTCAATAGATAAATCACACTGAAAGTTTGTTTTCACATTGTTGTCATCATTGTCAATTTAATGCTTCATGCAACCTCTGTCAAAAATGTTTACATTCTGCTGCTGTTGTGCTGGTAATGTTTTAAGATTGTGAACAGACATCCGCCTTTTGGAAACCAAATCAGAGAAAGTATACTTGCACTACCAGAGTACGAGCTTCGCCTGGAACAGGTTTGTACCACAAGACCACTTGGGTCTCAAATGTGCTCCAAAGGGCTATTACAATAGACATTTTCATTTGTCCCAATTTGATGACTCACTGAGCGCTGATATTGTCTGGTTACCTAGTAACGGGGACACTGACGAGTCTAATGTATGTTTTCAGATTTGTGTGGAACAGTTATATTATTGGGAATTGACCAATTGTAATCCAAATCCATCCATTTTTTGTGTTTTGTTTGTTTTCAGCTTCCAGTGTACAGCACCTCAGTGGGAGAAATTTCAGTTACTGTGAACATGAACAATTTTGATCAGCTGAATGCAAAAAAAATGCCTCTGGACCACCATTATGTGACAGTCATCATTGGAGATTGTGACAATAATGTGGTGTTCTTCCAAAAACTCTCGTAAGATGGTGTTTGAAAAATATTTGGGGGATTTTGGCAGTTGCCAAATATGCAAACTATACTGCACAAACTGTATACTAAGAAATCATTGTTGTTTTTTGTGTGTGTTTTTTTCCAGCAATACAGCGTTTTTGAAATCAGGGACTTGGTCAAAGAAAATTTACATTGCAAGAGCTTCCAAAGGGGAGGAAATCAGCATACATTTAATAAGCTCAGAATATGGTCAGTTGATCCTAAAAGTTGATTGCATTTGGAAACCCAAGAATATCATGTGTTGCAGACCTGCCAGCTAGGGTATATTTTGCTCAGAGGATTAACATTTTGGGATCAATTCATAAGACCTACCATCATGTTTAATGTCACAGCAAGCGATAAGGTAACGCACAGTTAGATTCATAATTTCTCTCTGGCATTCTGTCACCCTCTGTTGCCATTCACTGGTTGGTTTTATAAGGAATAAGCCTGCTTTTGATCTTGATGCTCTTTTTTCACATAGGCCTAGCAATGTTTTGAATATCGGTATACATTCTTATTCTTCATATCCTTCTTGTTACTATTATCAGAATCAGAATCAGAATAGTATTTATTGCCAAGTAGGTTTACACCTACCTGGAATTTGTTCTGATGTATAGGTGCATACAGTAAACATAAAAACATACAAACACAGTAAGTACTACACAAACACAATAAGTACTACAATACAAAAAGCAGGGAAGGAGTGCAAAAGTGGATGTGCAATGTAGTGTGTGTTAACATAACAGGATTACAAGGGTAAGCAGAGCTATGAAGCAGAAAACTCATTTATATATTACAGGTACATACACTAGCACACAGTGTGTATTCATAGTTTTCACGTGACATCAGAATGCCAGCTGGCGGTCAAGAAAAACATTCCACAGCTGTCTAACACTGGAATTTATACAGGAACTGACCACCTTTCATTCAAGATCATTTAATGTCTCCGCTTTAACATTGTCTGACTTAGGTAGTAAAATGCTAGACAGTTGTTGCTCGGTTGGCTGTTCAAATCGGCGAGGAAACAAGACCGGATTGTGTTTTTATCACATTTAAAGCCCGCCCACGTTGCTGCCAGCTGATTGTAGACGTCTTCTGGGTCAACTTTTCTCAGACACACAGTTAAGTAGCCTTACTTTTGGACCTGGCAATAACAGCAGTCACCCTGTTCTGGTCGCCTCATTTATCAGAATAACTACCTAAAACGTGAATAGATCAAGTAATAAAGTCAAGAAACAAAGCATCAACACGATTCAAATTGGATTACCCGGTTTCTGCTCTGAGATTGCGACAAGTACCTAAGCAAGTAGGCTAGGCTACTGTATTTTGTCATCCAACTGGTAATGCTACAATGCCAGTAGACAATAAATGGGAAGATAATTTCAGTTGTCATTCGCCAGACCAGGTGTTCGTACTTGTTTAAACCAGGAAATTGTGTCAAATGATAAAGAACAGCGTTGGGTAGGCTAAAGGCTGCTAGCTAACGGCAGGAAGCTCGCTAGCTGGTAGCTAGCTATTAAATGGCACTCATCTTTGCTCTGATTATGAAGATGTTTTTTGTTTTCACCTTTCAGACGACAGCGTTGTGAACCCATTCCACTTCTGAAAATTAAATAACTATCTGTGCTTTTGTAGGCTTTCAGTTTTTGACATGTGTAGGGGGACGGATTTTCTATTAGATAGATGTAAATATCTCCAAGCTGGAGCTCAGGCAGGGACCGTCGAGGTTAAAGAGGTCGAGGTCAGTTCTTATCAGTAGCAGCCTTACTCAGAATAAGAATAAGAAAACAGACCTAATGCATAATTAGATACTGTTTCATTCTCAATACAGTCATCATCATCATCATCATCATCGCCTACTACCCCTTCTGGGGCTTAGGCCGCCAACAAGAGTTCTCCAAGCATCTCAGTCCTGAGCCAACATCTCAAGCTGTTCCCAAGTGTAGCCCATTTTCTTGGCATCTGCCTCCCAGTCTCTGCGGCAGGTGTTTCGCGGCCGACCTCTCTTTCTTTTCCCTTGGGGATTCCACTCTAGTGACTGTTCCAGGATGATGCGCAGTGTGGCAATCTGGTCTATACACGATCTGTCTTTGCGGAAGCCAGCCTGCTGGTCTCTAAGCTGGGGGTCAATCACATCCTTCATCCTGTCCAGTAAGATCCTGTAGAAGACCTTTCCTGGGATGGATAGTAGCATGGTCCCCCTATAGTTTCCACAGTTGCTCAGGTCCCCTTTCTTTGGCATCTTAACAAGATAGCCCTCCTTCCATTCGCAAGGGATGTTTTCCTCTTCCCACATCTTCTTGAAGAGAGGGTGGAGCATCTCTCCCATGGTCTCTGCGTCCGTCTTCAGTGCCTCGGCCGGGATGCTATCTGGTCCTGCGGCCTTGCCGTTTCTAAGCTTTTTAATGGCTCTCCTGATCTCCTCCCTTGGTGCACTGAGGTCTATTGGCAGATCCCTGTCTGCTTGTTGGATGTGTGGTGGGTCTTGTGGGGCTGGTCTGTTAAGTATTTCCTCCGAATGTTCCATCCATCTTTTCTTCTGTCCTTCCTCCCCGATTATTGGCTTTCCCTCTTTGTCCTTTACCGGTCTTTGAGGTTTACTGATCTTTCCTGCCAGCTTTTTGGTGGTGTCAAACAGGTCTTTCAGATTCCCATGTCTAGCTGCTTCTTCTGCTTCTAATGCAAGGGCCTCTATGTAGTTCCTCTTGTCTGTCTTCAAGCTTTTTTTCACGTTCTTATTCGCTTCCCTGTACTCTGTTTGTGCCTTCACTTTCTCTGCTCTTGTACGACTGCTGTTTAGAGCTGCCTTCTTTTCTCTCCTCTCCTCCACCTTCTTCATTGACTCTGCTGATATCCAAGCCTTGTGGTTATCTTTCTGTGGTCCCAGTGCTACATTGCAGGTTGTTACATTACGGCTTCCTTTACTACCTTCCACATCCCATCTATGTTTCTTTCCTCACCTTTTTCATCTAGCTCTTGCAGGGCCTGAAACTTGTTCTTTAGTGTGATCTTAAATTTCTCTGCTGCTGCTGGATCTCTTAATAGTGCTGTGTTGAATTTCTTTCTCTGGTTCTTCTCACCTTTCCAGTTTCTCCTCAACTTCAATTGGACTTTGGCAATGAGAAGATGGTGGTCTGATGCCACGTCAGCTCCTCTTCTGGCTCGTACATCTAGGAGGGACCTCCTAAACTTCTTTGTGACACATACATGGTCTATTTGGTTCTCAGTGGAGAGGTCCGGTGATACCCATGTCGCTTTGTGTACTCGCCTGTGGGGGAAGACACTTCCTCCGATGACAAGGTTGTTATTTGCACATAGTTCTGCGAATCTCTCTCCATTTTCGTTCATCTCTCCTAGACCATGCTGCCCCATTATCCTCTCATAGCCTCTGTTGCTACTTCCATTTTTTGCATTGAGGTCTCCCATTAAGATGGTAATGTCTCTTCCTGAGTATCTCTGGATGATGGTCTGTATTCTGCTATAGAATTCGTCCTTGCTCTCTTCGTCACTGTCGTTGGTTGGGGCATAGCACTGAATGATGTTCATGTTTATTCTTTCCCTCTTTGTTTTGAATGTCGCTGCTATTGCTCTCGGGCCATGTGCCTCCCATCCCATGAGTGCTCTCTGAGCAGCCTTGGACAGCATCAAAGCGACTCCCTGGGTGCGGTGTGCGTTGTCCTCCTCATGGCCCGAGTAGAGCAGCAGCTCTCCTGTGGCAAGCCTCTTCTGTCCAGAACCCGTCCATCTTGATTCACTGATTCCGAGTATGGCAAGGTTGTACTTCTTCATCTCGGTGGCAACTTGTGCGGTCTTTCCAGCTTCGAACATGGTCCTTACGTTCCATGTACCGATGGTGGTTGTAAGGATGATTTTCGGCAGAGTGGCTTCCAGGTGCTTCAGGCTTTCACCACCCTGCATCATAAATCCTTCTGAAGAAGGTCCATCTTCTCTCCGGGGCGGGATATCATGGATTACTCTTGTTTGCGTATCTGTAACAGATATTGTTTTATGGGGTGGGGTTGACTGTCTCAATACAGTAGATACAGTATATCCTGTTTATAAATTAGTGTTGTCAAAATTAATGAGATACAATTTTTTTCTGTGAAAGCAGATTCTGTTATGACGACTTTGTCTTTTGTCTTTTGTTTCCATTGTTCAGCAATCCCCCCAGAATTGTCAGATGGCAATTAGCAAGCAATAATGGAATAGTCCGCTTCAAAGTCCTGTGATATGAGTATTGAGAAGACCAAAGATATTTGCAGTTACTGGCAATGTGAATTGATTCACGTCTGAGTACATCTAGTCTTAAGTATAATTGGCTAGCCAAATACACAACCAATGCAGGGAGGCCCTTTAGGCCAAAACCATCTCTGGTGTGGCAAACCACCCTACAGCCCGTATCCATGATCTATTTCAGAGACATTATCGTATTACTAAGTAATGAACAATTTACTAGGCCAATATACCCATCTGTTGGGCTTCAGTTTTCCATAAGTTATGATTTTAGCATATTTTTTTAAAAAGCTAATGCTTTTGAGGGTTGAAGCTAATGTCTGTAAGGGTTTCTTACAGTTTTTGTTAATGACCAATTTTTGTCATGGTTTTGTCATTGATTGGAACTGGAGTCTTTTGGCAATATAGTTGTGTAATGTCCTGTGAAATCTTTTCATCTTACATTTGTGTGGGATGTGCCATCCTGGATCACAGAACTACATAGTGCATTGCCTCATCGGCTAGTGGGAACGACAGGTGTTTAATCTGTCCTTAACATGACCATTTATCATCAAAATTCATTTGAAGATGATAACAAAACTACTTCAAAAATGTGCAAATTGCTAGGTAATGTTGCTTTAAGTTTACAGTGTAACTGCTACCAATCCTTTGAAATAAATAAATAATAAATGATAAACTTCTAGTTTGTTTTCCCCAAAAAAGTGGCGTGAACCAAAAAATACCCGGAATGCTCAAGTAACCTGTACAGTTTGATGTAATTCTTAGTAATCTAATCACTGTTGGTAAGTACTGATAACATGTTGAGTTCACTATTATTCAATATATTCAGAATTGTCAGTGGTGGGAGTGCTTAGGGAGAGTTTATAGTTAATACTGGCAGGTCTGTGTGCTGTATCAGAGATTGTTGTATTTGCTTGCAAATGCTTTCTTGTTGCATTGTATATTTTTGTTTATTGTCGTATCAATTGCCTTACTGTAAATAACATATTATGTATGGCGTGTGCTGTGATTTTTTTTTGAAGTGGGACTAGATATTCACCAGGAATTCAGTGCAATTTTCTCTGCAAAACCATTTGGAGTTGAACATTGTGGCCCAGAGAGCATGACTACGGACAGTTCAGCCTTAGGGACACGAGGCTTCAGTCAAGAGCATAGAGCACAGGTCACAACTCACACAACACATTTCAACTGCACAGATGCTTTACATAAAGGTAAAACTCATATTTTATCTTACTGGTGTTCTGAAAATATTTGTGCTGTGTAATGTTTGCATGATAACACATTCAGGTCCCCCGGCATGGCCGGGTTGTCTTAAGCTTTGGTGATAAATTAGAAATTCCGCAGAGGCGCTGATTTTGGATATAGGTGTTTTAGAATATCATTTAAAGGAAGTAGCATAAAGTACATAAAGTAGTAATTAAAAGAAATTTAAAGAAAGTTTTAGTGCTCATAGTCTAGGGCCAATGATTTTCCGCGATAACGGAAAACAGACGGAATTCGCGGAATGAACCCTTTGAAACGGAATTGCAACTTTGAAACGGAAACATCATTATGTGCATACAAATCGCCCAAATTCCCCTATATTTTGGGCTGCAAGGCTATATTTCTTTCAAATAAACACAACAACGATGAACAAACATTAATTAAAGAACAAAACCACTGAGAAAATGTCACGTCTGCGCTGAACTCTGCTCCGGCCATGCCCCCCTTTTTAACGGTTGACCCTCCGCTAAAGCCACATTCAGTCACATTCACGCGCTAGTCTTCCTAATCGCATTTTTAAAAAAAATGTTTAGTCTTCTGTTCTGTTGATGGCTGGCAAACAACAATCTAAGAAGGGCACATATTATTCACTCATTTTAGGCTATCAATCTACCTCAGGGTGAACAAAATGAGCTGAAACGGAAAAAAAATGGAATTCACGAAATGTGAAACGGAAAATGCATTTTTTTGAAACGGTAAATCATTGGCCCTAATAGTCACATGCAAAGATAAATGTTTTTCCCTGGATTTAGAAATTGCTACATTTTGTTCCAGTTGTATGCAGAAAAACAGCTAACCATGTTTGGTTTGGGTTCTTTAAACATATCAGAGATGCATTCTGGGCCGAAGCCATTCAGTGATTTATAGACTAGTAGCAGCACTTTCAAATCTATTCTGTAACTAACTGGAAGCCAGTGTAAAGATTTTAGAACTGGAGTAATGTGCTCTGTGCTCTTGCTCCTGGATACAACTCTAGCAGCATGTACACACACACACACACACGCACACACGCACACACACACACACACACACACACATGTAAAGATTTTAGAACTGGAGTAATGTGCTCTGTTGTCTTGCTCCTGGATACAACTCTAGCAGCACACACACACACACACACACACACACACACACACACACACGTAAAGATTGTAGAACTGGAGTATTGTGCTCTGTTGTCTTAGCCTGGATACCAGACCGAACTTAGCCCCGCCCACACATTTTTTGGTTGGGAAGTTCGGTCTGGCATTATTCCATTGAGGAGAAATTATCTGCGGACAGACATTGCCGTACCAATCAAATTGTCAAGGCGGGCTTTATACGATGATGGACAGATGATCAACAGTAACGTAACCAACCACGTCACAAAAAGACGCTTGGTTTGAATTCGTTTACAACAAACATGGCTGCCACTGGAGAGCTGAAATGTATAGATTCGAGTCCATTTAGACATTGACAGTGCATTCATTTTGAAAGAGGAACAAAGAAACGCGATCAAGGCATTTGTCAATCGAAAAGATGTTTTTGCCTTCCTTCCTACGGGATCCGGTAAAAGTTAAATTTATCAGCTGGCCCTGGTCACATACTACTTTGTTCTGATTGGTTGTAGGTAACCAATTGAGCGAAGAGGCATTTTTTCTCCTGGTTCGGTTGAAACACGCCCCATAATCACAGCCCAATGGAGCGATATCAGACTCATATTCTGACTAGAATTATGAGTATGGCATCGTCAGGCTACTGTTGTCTTGCTCCTGGATACAACTCTAGCAACAGTATTTTGAATGAGCTGCAGCTGTCTTTTTGGGAAGACCAGTTAAGAGACCATTGCAATGGTCCACTCTATTAAAAATAAAAGCATGAATGAGCTTCTTGTTGTCTTATTGGGACACCAAACCCTTGATTCTGGCTATATTTTAGGACGATAGCAGGCTGTTTGGTGAAAGTGAGTTCTGAGTCTATTAGAACAGCAAGAGTTTGGACATGGTCTTTGGTTTTTAGAGTCGAGGTTGTAGGTACACCTGGAATTCATCTATTGTGTTTGACTTTAAACAGAGAATTGCGTATGGTTTAATCAGGAAACCTACGTAAAGCCAGCCCTATCGTAAAACTGCAACTAGATGGCACTTTAACCACGCCCCTTGAGTTTGAACAAAAGCCACGTATCTACAGATGTTGCGTTCGTTCGGCGACGTCCGGCATACAAATCTCTCACCTCCGGCATCACCTGGAGCACCTCTCTCGTTCGTCCACCTCCAAGGGTGTAGACCTACTCTCTTTGTTCTCTCGCACGAAAGAGAACAGACAACGCTCTCACTTTTGTCTTATAGCCAACAAGCGCCTAAGATTAGCCAACGAACTGCTAACTGAGATTAAGTAAGTTTAGCGCAAGCAGCTAACAAGAGACCTGCTAGCTATCTGCAACGGGAACAAAGCACGACAACAGAAGACAAACTGCAAACGAACGAGCAATCGAATCCTCCGACCTAAACTGCAGTTTAACCAAGGCGACATCTCAGCTACGACTTTCTACGGACATCTTCTTCTTTTCTCTGCATCATCAACATCGGATTTGCCAACACGACTCCTTATCCAAAGGACTGGTAACTCTGACATAACTGGGCATTTAGCTATCCTAGCTATTCACAACCTGGCTAAGCATAGGACTGTTTACTTTTGCCATTGTTCATGTATTTGATCTGTTTTGTTCATCGAACATAACTGTTGATATATATTTTCATGGTTATTTGGTAGTTGGCTTCGTCACACCATCTAAGGGTTATCGTAAGGATTGCCTCTCAGACACATAGGGTCTTGCATGCATCACTAACCATTTCCCTCTTCTAACACGGCATCGTAATCACACACGATTACATATACATTGGCCTTCACATAGCCACACACGCGAAGGGAGCACTCGAACTTCGCGCTGCACATAGGCTCGTCCTTTTTCACAACACAGAACTCCAATGACCTTCAACCTTGCTATTAATAAGGTAACTTTGGTTGTAGTTATTCATTTAATTATTAATCAGAGTTCCAAATTGATAGTTTAATATATTTTATGAGACTGATATATTTAATGAGATTTGTGGATTATCTTTATTTTGACCACTGTGGAGGACAACCCTTTGTGTGGCTGTACCGTCACGGCAGTAATACACTACCTCCATTTACGGACATGTAAACAGGTGCAAATGTTTTCCTTTATGTGTTGTCTGATATCTGGTCCATATACCGTTTTTATGTTGGGTAACCCGATCATTCATCATCCAAACTTCCGTGATTCCCTTTGCAATTGCTTTCTACAACCATTACACCTCTACAGTTTAAATACATTTGTACTCATCGTTTAAATAACCACACCATACCATGTATTGTGTTAAATGTTCCGTCTATTTAGTTTAAAAGGTCACATCAATTTCTTATTGCGTATCGTTTGTCTTACCGTTGTTCAGTGTCGCGTCTTTTGTTTGTTTGTTTAAAGAATGTCATGCGCCTAAGAGGCGATTTAAAAACCGGTTTAACTTCCGGGTTACCCGGAAGGGAACCAGCTTTTGTTTTAATAATTTTTAGGCTGTTTAATTAGGTGTTGGCTATGCCTTCAAATAGCAAGTTGTGTGGGTAATGCTACCCTGTTTTTTTCCAGCTTTTTGGAATGTCGTCTGTGGCTGTTTAAGCCTAATGTGTGTTTCCTGCCTAAGACACCCCCTGTATGGCCAATTGTAGGGGCGTGTAGAGGCATTATTTAAGCTTTAGTATTTCGGGAGGGCTGCTATTGTGTAGACGTAACGTCTTATAGCTCTCACAATTTACCATGACCAGTGGTCCCCTTTGTATTTTCTATGGCTTATGTGACTAATTGTTTTTTTGACTATCATATCCATTTATTTTTGTATTGATAAGCGTTTTCTTTTGTATAATTATTTATGTTATTTTACCGCCTTATGGGCCTTATTAGTGGATAATAAAAATCCCATCTTTGACATCATGAACTTCCTGAGTCCTTCCTGAGAGATAACATCATGCTCTAACTGCACAAGCTATCCCTACCTTTAACAGTGGCGCCCCCTAGGTGTTCAACTTAATTGATCTGCCTTTGTGGTGAATGGTTGAGTACAAAATATATGCTTACTATCCCCATTTTTGAGGCATGTTTTTCCCATGGCTCAATACTGCAGCATATCTTTTGATATTGTGAGATTTAATTCTTCAGTTGTGTACGTGTCAGATGGTTGTTGCAGTGCGGCCTGGTTAGTGGCCTTGTCTGCTTTGCGGTTTCCCAATGAAACCGGGTCTTTGTGTGTGTGCGCAGTGAAATCAGTGCAATTAGTACCGCTGCCTGTGCGGAATAGTGTGGAAGTAGTGGCTGTGCTTTCAAGGTTTATTTGCTGTGACGACAGCGTAAGCAGTTGCGTTACTGCCATCAAGGTTCTTTTTGCTTGAACCATCAACAAACATAGTTAAATCAACTTCTGGAAAAAGCATATCTCGTAGGTCAGCTCTGGCTGCCTGTTTTATCTGTCTTTGCTACATAATCATGTGGATTACCATCCTCTGCCGCAGGTAAAAGTGTAGCTGGGTTAAATGTCACGCAGCGCTCAATACTGATATGAGGCTGCGAGAGCAAAACAGTCATGCAAGATAATTGTCTGGCTGGTGACATGTAAGAATGTTTATGTTATAGCAACAAAACAGATACTGCATGTGGAACTTTCAGTGTAAGTGGGCTGTGTAGTACAATAGAAGCTGCAGCCACTACTACTTGTAAACATTCAGACATTGCTTGGGCTACTGGATCTAGCTGTGTGGAATAGTATGCCACTGGTCTTACTGCAGAACTGACCAACAGTTGTTTTAACAGCCTGCTTTCTCTCTTCAGGCCTTTTGATAATATCTCCAGCTGACACGGGCTGAGAAAAAAGTAAACTCTGCATCTTTTGTGTTTCTAACGCGTAGTTAGGAATCCATTATCTACAGAAGTTAGTCATAATTTATTTCTTTGTCTGTGGCTGAGGTGTTTTTTAAGATAGTTTTACTTTAGTGGACCACAGCTGCTTACTTTGTGGTCTTGTTTCTGCAAAAAATCTTAACAACACCAGGGTATGTTGTTTACAGGTTTCCTTATCTGTAGAAAAAGCACAAGATGTTCAACTCAAACTGTAGCTAAGTTTGAGCTCATGGCTTGTGAAAATATAGTATTTTGAGCCAGCACTCAGCCCCCACCCATCCTGTCTTAGTCCAATGCATCAGTCTAGGTTAATGTAGTAAGTGTGACGGGCTTAAATCTCTCTCTAAATCTATTTTGGGACACCACTTCTTTGACACACCATTGTTTGATTTATTCTTAAACCCATATATTGTTGGAACAACTCTAATGCCCAACCCTCCCATCACATCTCTTCCTAATATTTTGAAACAATAATCTGTATTTTAAATATCTGCCCTGTTTCAGAATCTTCAAAAGTAGTATTGGGTTATGTGTATGACTGCTTTTAGATGTCTCTTTCTTCTGACAACCTCACTGTACTGGGCATATCTTGTTCTCTGATTACTGCTCTGCAGGCGCCAGAGTCACATAAAACAAAAATAAAACAAAAAGATCCTTGATTTTCTTGCCACCATTAATGTAAGCGTTGTGCTGTTTGGAGTAGCCAGTAATGCAAAAACATTTTAAAAATGTATGTTTACAATTTGGTTTCCTTCTTCAGCTAGCCCCATTTCCCCACAAGTCTCGTCATCTTTGAACCTTTTAATCTATACCGCTGTGGGCAGTTCCATCATCAGCCCATGGGGCTTGTTCTAGAAGTTCACTATGATCCTTGAATACTTTTCTCAGTCATTCTAGGTATTCAAGGACTGTTACCCCATGTTTTTCTTTTCTTTTCTTTTTTACACACATATTTTAGAGAATCTCTTATGTCTGTGTTGCAGACATTTTAAACCACCTCTCATTGTAATATCTTGTAGTTAATAGTTGTAATGATGAGATTTAGTAATGAGTTTTTAAATGTAATAATAAAATGGTAAGATACAATAAATTACCAGTAATTATCCAGAAATCAATTAATTACCTTCATAACAATGATATGATATCAGGGCTATAAAATACTGAATTGCTTGTTTCTATTTAATTAGATACAAGCAGAGGTGTAAAGTAATGAATTACATTTACTCACGTTACTGTAATTGAGTAGTTTATTTGTGTACTTTGTTATTATTTCAGTAGTTTTTTTAATCTGTAATTTTACTTTTATTAGATTTTGACTGAAGTATTGTACTTTGCTACATTGGAAATCACATCCGTTACTGAGTAAAAAAAACAAAACACCGCAATAACTTTTCCAAACTGTTCATCGGTAGAGTGCCTCCAGCAAAACTGTTGCAATATGCCTAAAGTACATGTATTTGTATGGCACAGGATGTAAAACTGAGCTGTCAGCTAAGGTGATCAACTGATTGACGCTGGATAAAGTGACGAAACGTTAATACAACAGCAAGGAGTGAGAGGATTATCAATGAATAACATTACTTTCTGACGGGCTAAGGTAGTTGTTGTCAACTTGCCATTGTTAGCTTCAGTTTTATGGCTCCATAAACAGCGGAATTAGCTATTTGCTTTGTGAGGCGTCTCGAATTTTCTTCCAAAATCCGGGTAACATTTGCAGTTTTTTCCTGAATGAAAAAATATCTTAAACTGGCAATCTGACATATTCTTCAAGGTGTCTACAAATTGTGCGTGACATGATGCTATATATTATAGAGATACTAAAGAGATACTAAAACAGCGCCTTGACAAGCAGTGGAGCACTGCGTGGACACTGATGCGTCGCATCGTAATGTGCATCTGGCCCTTAAATATAATGTTACAGACCCCTAATGGCCTAAATGTCAGATCTTTAACTTAGCTTATTGAGATACTGGTTGTTTATTGATATATTCAATAGTAGCTTGCTAGATAGCCTTTGACTGTTCCAACTTGTTAAAAAGGTTAGCAAGCTACAGTACGTTAGCATATTATGCTTTATAAAACAATTGGGTTCTATCGAATTATTTAGCTGTTTCTGATTGGACGAGAGACGTTCCATGAGTTGGAATACCCCAGGACATCCCAACTCGGACTTTTCACAGCTAATAATAAATCACTCCGCGATGAAACATTTTATAGCACGTTGATACAATTAAGCGATAACCGTTAATTCAAAGTTCTTATAATTCCAAAAGACGTTGACAATGGAACCATTTTTTTGTTGCGGAGAAACAATGGCGAAATAAAAATGTTTTTAATCAATAACTTCGTGTTTAAATGTTAATTGGTTGACTATAAAATTGTTTTATAAAAGCAATATAGTACTCGTGCGAGTGGGGTAGGTAAGGGATATTCCCACGGGTGTTGTTGCCTGCGCCACTTGGCCTCGTGGCTACGGCCGGACACCACCCGTGGGAATATCCCTTGCATGTGACTTTATGATGTAAAGCAATGCTTTGGTGGTGGTGATTGTCAAAACTAGTTGAGCTATAAGTTTGCTATGAGTGTTGATATTATAAACTAACCTTCAAGTCAAAACTCAAATCAACCACATTTCCATGATCTACCTTTTATATTTTGTTGGTCCTCTGATACAGATTCCTCAAAGCTGAAAACAGAAAAGCGACGATGCAACCACTTCTGTAAGAACAAGGAGCAGTGCGGCCACGACTGCTGTGAGTTCAGTGAATGTGCCGCTCCATTACATTTGAATTTGCATGAGTGTATTCATTTAACTCTTCTTCTCATTTAGGCAAAGTGGGTGTCCTAAAAAGGACAACAAAATCAGGATTTCACTTTTCATCCTACCTCAGAGAACTTGAAAACAGAAATGAGACACTCATGGAAACTCCTGTGAAACGTTTAAAGGTATGGTGATTCAGAGCATTTTTTGTAATCCCGTAAAACTTCCAATAGTTACCGGGCCACCTGCATCTTATAATTGTCTGCTATAACATTATAACTGGTCTTTTGTAATCACTGGGTAAAATCTTTGAACATTGATATCTATTAAAAGTTGAGGCAAACCTTCTCAATCATTTTGCTATGACTTATGTTCAAGAAGTGAAGGAAACCAAGGCTTTAAATACGCAGGGGACCTGAAGGGAAGGGGGTACATTTATTTATAAAAGAATTCTGTTTATTATATTTAAAACAATTTTATGAAAGTAGGCTACAAAAGTAGGCCTTTGATTGTTATTATTCAACAAACTAAATTAAAAAAGGTACAACCAGGTACAAGGAACACCGAAACACAAATCACAATCACTCAAAAACAACAGCTGATGACCAGCTAAAACCTCTATGAGTGGACTCTCCTGTGTCTCTGTATCAAATGTAGGAATAGTGTTAGGAATATGAATGGAGCAGTATTTTAAAGAGTTACATTAACTCTCTAACTGCTACAGACTTCTAAAATACTGAACCCCCTCGCTGCCAACAAATATGACTATACTAGATTCTGAATTGAAAATATTCTTCTGGAAATGGTCAAACTCTTTTTTCTTGTATTTTTGATAGCTACTGTCAAATAATGAAGTATCCCTGGCTTTCTTTAGTGCACACAAAACCATTGCGTATTTCAAAGAGCAGTTATAGAGTACTATTTTTAGATACAAATGAATCCTTACAAATAACACTCATAAAACTAATAATATAGTACATATTTAAAATATGTACAATCAGGGGCACTGTGGCACGAGCCATTTACGGGCTACAATGGGGACACAGGTTCGATTCCGGCCTGCTGTCGTTTCCCGATCCTCTCCCTACCTCTTCACTCCTCCTCACTTCCTGTCCAAAACACTTCACTGTCCTATCCAAAATAAAGGCTAAAAAGCCCAAAAATAAATAATAATACTCAAAACACTTTAGAAAATAAAATAAAAGTTTACAACAACTTTAGCTCACTGGTTTCAAACTAGCGTCTTTCTTCTATCTCGCTGTCTTCAATCTAACGTTCTACCTGAACAGGAAGAACTACCTTATTTCTGATTGACTCTTGCAACTGTGCTCTCTTAAAGCAACAGTGCACTTATCGTAACTGGCAAAACTAATAATATGCATCACTATTGTATTACTTTTCATATTAATTTTAGCCTGTGTAAAGTTAAATTGTTTCAATGTACCGGTAGGCACCTGCGGCTTATAGACATGTGCGGCTTATTTATGTTCAAAATAATTATTTCTAAAAAATTCAGTGGGTGCGGCTTATATTCAGGTGCGCTCAATAGTCCGGAAATTACGGTATGTACAATCAATCCCATTGCAGTATTTCCAGTACTATGACATTATACTGACGGACTGGTAGCAAAGCTGATGCATTCACTGATGGCAGAACTGATGTGATGTGACTTTGGTGCAGAATATTGAATTTAAATATATTGTTGTCTCCTACAGGTCAAACAGACCTTTAAAGTAAAACTGGACAATACGCATGAAATCAACTTTTGGTCACGTAGTCCAGACGTATAAGATACAAACCCGACAAAATCAGTTCAAAGTCCTGTATAGATTTGTGAAGATAAACAACAAAACTTCTACATTTGTGAATGAACAATAAATATCATATCATGTTTTGTATACAATGAAACCTCTATATTTGTAGGTCAGTAGATCAATAGATCAGTTAAATTTGTCAAAATGAAAAATAGAACCAAAACATATGTACAAGTTACAACGTACAAACTGATTGGAACTGATTAAACCGATAGAAAGAACTATTAACAATGGACATTTTTAATTGTATGTATCTAGGGATGGGAATCGAGAACCGTTTTTTGTTGAGAACCGGTTCCCAGTGAATCGATTCCGTTAGCCAAAGTCCTTAACGATTCCGCTATCGATGCTAGTGCCGTTTGTGCACGCGCAATGGCATCACACGCACGCAGCCTGGTTTTTAGACTGCAACCAACATGGCGTCTAGGTAGGTGGTTATATTTCACGCGAAAAGATGACCACAGGGCCACTTGCAATGCTTGCAAAACGTCTTCTTTCGTGAAAGGGGGGAAATAGTACCATTATGCAGAGACATTAGTCCACACAGCATGCAATAACTTTGCAGGAATGTCACGTATTGATGCTCCGTAGAGTGACGATAACGTTAATGAATCTCAACCAAGCAACAGCTGCACGGCTAACGTTAGCGCTTCATCTGTTAATATCAAAGGTAAACTCCTCTAGACCCTGTCTATTGTGTTAGTGCCATTTGTTTCATTGTGTAAACCAGCTTTCACTATTTGTTTTATGTCAGTTTTATTTTTAGTTCAAGGTGAAAAAAAACAGCACTGTAATTGGCATGTTCAAATATTATTTAGCACGGCAGTTCTCAAACTCTTGTGTATCAAGACTAAACTGCCACAAATGAAACCAGAGAGGGATCCCCATTTGATAATATTATTTTCCAGGCTCCCCCTTCTGATAAGATTTTTTGAATTTAGATGTTTTAATCTATGAAGGCCTGTGAAACAGTTTTTGTACACAAGCTGTGTGTGATCTAGCTAAAAGCAGTGAGTGGGGCACAGTGCCTCCTTCACCCTTCTCTGAGCATCATCTTGAAGGGACCGGCATAGGTCATAAGAATATGCCATAGTCAATAATTCAATGATATTATACCCAGTTATAATTGTTACTTTTATTTTGGAACTAAAGTTAGAATGTAGTTATTTCTGGTTAGAGAGAGATTGTCCTGGGTAAGGAGGTGTGACAAGTGGTCACCCCCTTCCCCCACCAAAGGGCCTTGTCTCCATGGCCTATTTGAATAGACGGTAACACCCCTTAATGTCAGTGTATTTAACAGACTGTCCCTCAAGGGATAATCAGATATACTGAGGTGAAGTTCTGTGAGGGAGGATGGATCCTCAGTCTCTGTCTCACAGTGGTCGGCCGCCATTCTTCAAGAATAAACCTGAATCCTGACTGATCAAACCTAAGACTGAATCTTCAATTATAGTATAAAACTAATTACCATCAATCTGGACCGCATTTCTGAGAGGAAAAGACTTTGCAGGGCAGAAATGTCTTCCAGCGAGAAGCACAGGAACAGAGAAGGTGCTGAGTTGCCTGTGAGGTGGAGTAGGGTCAGTTTGCCTCAAGAGCCCCTTCACAAGTTGTCTGAAACAAACAGCCGGCATTGTATTGCCATTCTCCTTGTTTAATGTATGGGCGTTCACAAGTGTTACCTCTCGGATATGGACCCCTGTGCACACCTGGTATTAACATGTGTCTTAGGTGCTCCGATCACAATTGGACAGCTCTCAGTCCAGCTGTGAACGCACTTTAAGACGCATTGTGGACGTATTGAGATCCGAAATTCCCCATCTAAAAGAAAGCGGAGAGTGTGTGGCCTACATGCCCTTAGCCTACATACAGTAACTGATGGTGTATATCTCACTCATTTCATCACAATGTCAGAAACGGTATAGTTAAAAAGTAGGCATCTCAAAAGGCAGAAAGATTAAGTGAGGTATATGATAATAATTCAACTTAAATGTCCCTCTTGTAGTGACACCTTTTGCTGTCACCGTGTCCTTCAAGGTTTTGTATACTCCTTTCTCGTGATGTCATGAACCCGCATACCAATTTTCATGTTGATTGAACGAATATTCACACAATGTCGTAGCAACCAAATGGTCCAAATGGATCGAATGGTGTCATAGCCACATGACAATTCTGGGGATCGTCCACAGAATGCTGTAGTGACACAGAATGGTTCAAATGGACAGAATAGCATGAATGGTGTTGTTTATTGGGGGACACTAAATCTCACCACATCCATCTTCAACAATGTATATATTTTTACACATTTCTCTGTAATAATAATAATTCAAACAATGACAAAAACATGTTTCACTACTATCGTTAGGTCTCATAACTAGAACTGTGAGATGTAGAAAGGAGGTCTATATGAAAGGTAAACAGACCGTTATCAAGTGCTTTTGTGCTTTTGGTAAATTGTAGTACAGTGAACATTTTGCTTTACTTGCTTTTCCTGGGAATTTCATATGATATCAGTGCTATTAGATACCATTTGAACTAATTGATGACATGAAGTTTAAACAAATTTAGTTCTTCTGACATGGGAGTGAACATTTATTAATTAACGTTTTTTTTTTTTATTTGCTCACTGTCTGTTTTGTTGACCCACTGGTCTAAGATGAGAATGCACCACAGGACTGAAACGGAGAGAGAACAACAGTTCCCTTTGCTTGCTGCCGCAAGGTAAAATGACCTCCTGGTGGCTATGGTTGTGATTGGTCACGCACTGATATAAAGTAAAGGTCGTAGATTTCCACTGTTGAATTTTTTTAATTAGTACAGCTAACCATATGCCTAGAAATGGCAGCTAGTCGTAAATGGGACTTAATACTGAAGTGTAGGGTTTTAGCCAATTAATCAATTTGCAATTGATTGTTTATTTCCAAGATTTGACCAGAAATATGGATGTCCTGAAATTAGATCCCAGACTGTTGACTATTCAGAGGGTTTCCTTTCAGCAAAAAATCTCTCTCATCTTGAACTCCACCAAGGTATGTGTGATTTCTTGGAATTTGTGGCTTTTAAAATGCATTGTAAAAAAAAATCTTATGGTAGTTTCACTGTGTGTGTAAATGCGAGGCCTGTGTGGACCTGTGTTTGAATTCCTCATTTATATATTTTAAATCTAATATATTCTAGTTCTAATTCTAATATTTTGCTTAGATTGATTTTGAACTCTGCTTATCTGTAATTCAAACTAATTGTGATTTAATTATTAATTAAGACCTTCCCTGTCGATCTCCAAAATTATATATTTTTTAAATACAAAAAAAAAAAGATATAATTTTAACATTTTCTGAAGTGTCTTCTGAAATGTTTTCTTACGGACTTCGGAAGACCAACGTCAGAAAAGATCTCCGCCTGATTCATGAACGCCAGCTATTTAAATCCGAGGATGTCCGTAGAGTTATTGTGAACGTAATCACCAACGACTTTCTCACAAATGTAGCCCTTCCCACTAAATGCCCCTTCTAAAGCAGCTTGCACACTGCCCCGACAAACGGCAACATTCTCCAACAAACGCCAACAAACACCAACAGTTGGGTCAGCGTGCGCCAGCAGTTGGTGTTGGTTGGTCATTGTCGGGTACTGTCGGAAGAGTTCAACATGTTCAGTCGGATTGTGTAAAGATGCAGAATGTCTGCCCAATGTAGAGAGATTTCCAACATTCTGACAGCTCGCAACTAGGCTCAACTCGCTCGAGCTCTCTTGGATGTCGTTGTTATGTTGGTTATCGGCCAGTTTGTTAAAAAAAAACGATATCCTAAGTCTATTTATAGATTAACTTTATGTATTAGCTTACCCAAACGAACGTTTTTCCAGACAGATATTTGTCTATTTTAACTTCTACGACTCGTTTAACACTGCAACGTGTTTCTAAATATTAATATTAATCTTAAAGGTGACACGTTACATGAGTACGTTTGCGCTTATGTTAGTTATCGGCCACTCCCACTTCATTCCAATTACCGCGTTGGTTTTCGAAATATTAATATGCACGCATACTGTCGTATTAAAAGTTTTGGCACCCCTCTGAGGCTGCATGATAACAAAGATCACAGTGGTATATTATTCATTTTCTAGTTAACACTTGAGTACTGGGGTGTTTTCCAGACAAAGATATTTAGTGTAGCAGTATTTAATTGTGTGAAATGAAATCAAATGTGAAAAATAGGCTGTGCAAATATTTAGGCACTAATCATTTTCATGATTTGAATACCTGTAAGTACTCAATACTGAATAATTGCAACACATAATTAGTCTGATTAGCTTGTTAAGCCTTCAATTCCATAGAAAGGTGCATTCAATCATTAGAAAAACTATCTAAGGTAGCCAATTGCAAGATGTGCTTCTCCTTGATTCTCCTCTGAAGAGTGGCAACATGGGGGCCTCAAAACAACTGTCAAATGATCTGAAAACAAAGATTGTCAGTGTTGATAAATAAAGCAGTTCATATCCAGCCTGCTCATTGCAAATGTATTTTTTCTTGTTCATATTGTGTGCGGTTAACAAATATTTTCCTTTTTATGTTGCACTGAAATTAAGTGATTTAGTGTGTTCTTGGTCACATCAATTTGAAAGCTGGACCAAAGTGTTTAATTTCATTAAATTAGGCTAAATAAAAAGTTAAGTTGTAAGTACAGTCTGGAGTCCGGACAGCCTTTTTCTCTCAACGCCTCAACAGGTAGATCTTGCCTGTCACCAAGGCAGAGGTTGTGATCTTTGGCCCAAAAAGTTTGGTGACCACTGATATAGAAGGAGAGGGAGAGAGGCTGCCTGACCAGGTGTATGGGAATTGTATTTGTTTAGTTTGGATGAGTTATGTTTAGTTATGGTTGGCTGACGTGGTGCATGCAGATTTGAGTTAGGATAGCAAGGGTGGCAGGATACACAGCAGTGCCCAACTGGCTGGCGACCGTCGCAACACACGTCACATGGTGTACCCGGGATCCGTAAAGGCACTCCTTCACAGTACAACATGCGCTGTCTGTAGCCCAGTTTTATTAATATTGGGAATGTAATGTGTTTTGTTGTGATGAGTTATGTGTAGTTACAGTGTATATATGCCAATACCTATTTCTCGAATTGTTGTGTTTTTTTTTAGATGTTTCAGATTGTACACAACAAGAAGACCACAGTGCTTTGAGCAGCCTTTGGGAGACAAGCAATCCTTCTGAAAGTGCCATTTCCAAATCTATTGACAACAGAAGTCACCATTCCTCAGACCCTCTTTCTGTAAATTTTGCCTTGGGAGTGGAGGACTGGAGTAATTTCCGTGTGGACCACTTATTGTACAGCAGTAAGTCTTCATACACCTCATGCCTCTTGAAGACGCATAGTGGTCATTTCACTAGTTATCTTGTAATTCATACAGTGAAGCATCGAGGTGCGTCTATCTTGTAATTCATACAGTCAAGCATAGAGGTGCGTCTATCTTGTAATTCATACAGTCAAGCATAGAGGTGCGTCTATCTTGTAATTCATACAGTCAAGCATAGAGGTGCGTCTATCTTGTAATTCATACAGTCAAGCATAGAGGTGCGTCTATCTTGTAATTCATACAGTCAAGCATAGAGGTGCGTCTATCTTGTAATTCATACAGTCAAGCATCGAGGTGCGTCTCTTGTAATTCATACAGTCAAGCATCGAGGTGCGTCTATCTTGTAATTCATACAGTGAAGCATCGAGGTGCGTCTATCTTGTTTTGGAGGTGTTTTTCTCCTATGGGAATTGTTAGCGTTCACCTTGTGATTAGTACCATGGAGTTATAAAAATACCAGTCTGCTTGGGGAGCAGAATGTAATGCCTTTTGTTTGTAAATGTACATTTGGTGACCAATAACCATGTATGTAAGCTAAAGCCTTTTCATGAGTAATAAACTAATAATAAACTAGGAGTCCAATACAGAGGTGACACGCTTGTGGAGATGTACAGTGCAGGTAATAAAGTGTAAAGGAGGAGCACTGAAGGCGATTTGATTTGATTGACTGTTGAGCATAAATATCAACAACCCTCCCCAAAACCAAATCACGGGACTGCATCTTTAACAGGCTTTCAGTCTGAAACAAATGTATTACATATGTTTCGGTAAATTAAGTCTTGAAATGTTGTTATCTTCAATGATAAGATTACACACTGCACTAATCCTTGATTAAGTTTTGTCCTCAACTAAAATGACTCAAACTAAATCTGAAACTATAATAAACAAAAACAAAATAGAAATAAAAACTAAACTGAAACTAATGAAACCACTGGTGAAATTAACTAAAAATTTACAGAAATTCAGATTGAATACAAACATATTATCAAAATAAGAATGAATGTGAAAATGGAAAACTATAGTAAGCATGGTTTGTTTTCTAGGTCCTCAAACATCAGTGTGTCCTGCAAAAGAAATGCCCCAAGGAGACTCCAATGCTCCCCCATGGTAAGCCAAGTTATATGAAATGTCAAATGTATGATTCCACATGCTGTACAGCAGTGTGCTCAACTGTGTGCCCAAAGATGAATGTGTGCATTTATTTCTGTTCCATCCCTAGTGCTGCTACATTCAAAACATGGCCATCGGTGAGTAACTTTTTTTGGTTTCTAAATTTGTATGAAGAATAGCTGATTTCTTATGATGCGGTAGAACTGGCACTCTGATGGAGGTTTTCTGAAGAGGTAGAGAGCAGGGTATGGTGGGTCCCCCACTATATCCTACTCGCCTGCTTCCTGGCTCTGGCATTGTGTAGAATTTAGGTCAATTCAATTTTATTTATTGGATATAGCACCAATAGCAATTATCTCAAGGTGTCCACAGAGTGAACCCCTTATAGCACTTAGACCTGATGAACAGAGTGACACAGAGTGAACCCCTTATAGCACTTAGACCTGATGCACAGAGTGACACAGAGTGGACCCCTTATAGCACTTAGACCTGATGCACAGAGTGAACCCCTTATAGCACTTAGACCTGATGAACAGAGTGACACAGAGTGGACCCCTTATAGCACTTAGGCCTGATGCACTTTCTGCGTTGCGTGTGCATGACTGCCGCATTGCGTAGCTGCTGCAGCTGTGTTGCGTGTGTGTATTCATACTGCAGACGTTTCTGCTGCAGCGCTGCTACTGCCAGCCCTATCTTGCCTTTGATAATGGCTGTCAATACACAATCAGTATGGTATCATCCAGAAAGTTGACCAGAAAGTTGACCAACTGGAGCCAGACATCAGTCACGTGACTTTTATTACCCTGGTTCAGAACGGGGGCGAAAGAGAGAGAGAATGCAATGGAAAACTACTGCCCTTCACCTAATGTTCTGTTAGCTTATCAACATAAAGTAATTATAGCCTACATTGAGTTACTATACATGTAGCCTCCACTTTCCCCATTCATAACATGCAGTTGCTAAAATATTCATATTTCTGTCATGTCTGTGACATATAGCCCAGACATCAAAACTGCAGTTAAAGGTGTCAGCTATGTGATGTTTGCTGAGGACCGCTTACCCCACGTTTACCGCTTACCTCACGCTTACCTACCGCTTACCTACCGCTTACCTCACGTTTACCTACCGCTTACCTACCGCTTACCTCACGTTTACCTACCGCTTACCTCACGCTTACCTCACGTTTACCTCACGCTTACCTACCGCTTACCTCACGCTTACCGCTTACCTCACGTTTACCTCACGCTTACCTCACGCTTACCTCACGTTTACCGCTTACCTCACGCTTACCTCTTACCTCACGCTTACCTCACGCTTACCGCTTACCTCACGCTTACCTCACGCTTACCTCACGCTTACCTCACGTTTACCGCTTACCTCACGCTTACCTCTTACCTCACGCTTACCTCACGCTTACCTCTTACCTCAGGCTTACCGCTGAAGAAGCTCGTCGTTTCGTCTTTGGTCCAAGGTTAGGTTTTGCAGATAGTCAGGAACTCGGGAAAGTGTTCAGCAAGAAATAGGTTTTATTCCAGCGCAAACTGAACAATCCAACTCGCATACCACGGTACACGAGAGGAATCTTTCAAAGTAATTGCAGAGGCTCACGTCTCTTATACAATACAATTAACATGTAAACAATAACATTAGATATGGGAGGGGAAAGGTATGTCTGGGGGTAGGTATCAGAACTGAAGGGATGACTGCTAATTAATCTGGTTAGGACTCTCACCCTAATTTAATAAATATGTCTGTCCCACACATGGCTCAGCAATCAACTAGCTGGCTTCATACAAAAGGTCAGGAGGCAAGCTTGATGGCTCTGGCTGGTTTCAGACAAATGGCAGGAACCAGACCTAATGGGTCTGGCTTTAAGACACCCAGGGATTAAGAGACAGCTTTGATGTCTCCGTAGGTTGACCATTTGTAAATATCTATGATAACTATCGATTTCGATGAAATCTAACACCGCTTACCCCACGTTTACCGCTTACCTCACGTTTACCGCTTACCTCACGTTTACCGCTCGCATGCAAATTAAGCTCCAGACTGCGGGCAGAGAGAAAAAGAACAGGGCTGAAGGGAAGGGAGGAGGAGAAGAGAGAATCAGAAGCAAGCGGGTGGATTCATACATGTATACAGTATTAGTAGGAACATCCCTATGCAACGTCACTTAAATGTCAAACGATTCAACATTTTATTATCTTAGAGGTAATGCAATTACTGTAAGTTGAACAGCAGGGTATTTGCTCTTAGTCAATACAACTTTTATTACTGAGATTCAAATCTTATTTTTTCAATTCTTCATATGTCCAACATATGAGAGATGTTCTGCCATTCTTCGGAGACCATTTTTGTCTGATATTGCTGGAGAGGTTGTGTTGCTCTACCTTTCTCTTTAAATACCCCAAAGGTGTTCAATTGGATTCAAATCAGACAGCATCCAGACCTTGGCCAGGTCATAGTTTTCACCCTTACGTGATTTTGGCAGTGTGCTTGGATCATTATCATGTTGGAATATTCCTCTTCTGCCAAGCCTCTTGTCAGCCAGTGTTTTGGTACACAGGCTTTCATGGTGCCATATATAAATACATGTCATGTCCCTTTGCACTCATGCTGCCCCATGTCCTAACTCCTACCTAGATAGATAGATAGATAGATAGATAGATAGATAGATAGATAGTATTGCACAGCATTGCACTTACTGTACCTGTCTGTTTGTTCAGTTAGTTGGTAGTAGCTAGTAAGTAGCGCACTGTCTGAGGCGTCATTGGAGGAGGACGGCCACTGCGGTTGGGATTAGTGGTACTATGGTTTTAGCCATACCTCCTGATTACTACTGCAACTGAAAGTTGACTTTCTTAGTTGGACACTGATCTTTCTGGATCCTTCTCCATCTTTGTGAAGCCTCAATCATATTTTTTAATTCCTCTGGCAATTCTTCTCCATGTGGAGGCATGATTCAGATATACAAATAGACTTTTTTTTGCAGTTTCTACTTTGAGGGCTTCAAGGAAATACTTGTGCACTTAGAAATAATGCAATTATCAATTTTTGACATAAGTGATAGGGGTGTACTCACTTCTGTTGTATATACCGTACATCAGTCAGTAGAAAACATATTGGCAAACATGTGGCATATATACACTCAAAGATAAATGCAAGATTTATACTGGATAAAAATGAGCCGGATTGAAAACCTTCACTGGATGAAATATGTTTAGACTCCATGTAGCACCCCAAAACACTGAAGCCTCCCGCCTAAACGCTCCCAAAAACACTGAAGCCTCCCGCCTAAACGCTCCCAAAACACTGAAGCCTCCCGCCTAAACGCTCCCGAAACACTGAAGCCTCCCGCCTAAACGCTCCCGAAACACTGAAGCCTCCCGCCTAAACGCTCCCGAAACACTGAAGCCTCCTGCCTAAACGCTCCCGAAACACCAGCACAGTCACCATCTCATCCGGGGGTGGAACTCACACCACTGGGGCAGATTGCCTGAGAGAAAGCCCCAGAACATCTCCACCATGGGGCCCTCCCTCCACACTGTTTGTCAGCTTGCCCACGGTACAACGCCTCAACCTCAAACTCAGACAACTCCTTTAAAGCTCCTTTGAGTGACCATCCCCGAAAACCGAAATCCAACAGTGGCTTACACTTGCTCACATCCAACAGTGTTTATCTACAAAGCTAAACACAGGTTTCTCCACAGGTTTTCTGCTAGCAGTTCCACATACTTTAGCTTCTTCCTATCAAACGCTTCCTCAATCGCATCTTCAAAGGGAATTGTTAACTCAATAAAATAAACAATGCGCTCACACTCAGAATACAAAACCATGTCTGGTCTCACAGCAACCACAACAATGCATTTTGGAACTTCTGGAAGTTGCACCGGCCAACAATCTCCAATCCCCTCCTTTTCCCCATTTGGCAGTCCTGGTGTCCACTTTTCGTTGTTCGTCACACAAATATAGAACATCATGTTAACTTTCATAGCTATGCTGATCATACACAATTATATATTCGAGCCGAATGACACTATTGCTTTGTGCTCCCTGACTCCCTGATTGGCCACAGTCACTCAATGCATGAGCAAAAAGGTTCTAAAGTTGAACGAAGACTTCCTATTACTTCCTAAGCTTCAATTCCCACATACGTGGGGTGACTAAAACAGCTTTCCTCCACCTAAGAGATACTGACAGAGTGCACCTGTTTTTAACTCAATAAGATGCTAAGAAGCTCATTCATGATTTTATTACCAGTAGACTGGACTACTGTAGTGGTCTTTTCTAGACTGAACAGTTTGGTAGGGAGTGGTCAGTGTTTCTGTTCTACATTAAATGATTGCCTCCGCTGCTTCAGAATAGCCGTTCAAAAGTGTCTAGAGGTAGTAAGACAGTTTAGTTAACCGTAATACGTACGTGATATGCATGTGATAGTCAATTGTGTGTGTTTTCTCATCATTTACTGTGCAGCTTAAAAAACCTTTGATAACATTTTT
Source organism: Clupea harengus (assembly GCF_900700415.2). Classification (NCBI taxonomy): domain Eukaryota; kingdom Metazoa; phylum Chordata; class Actinopteri; order Clupeiformes; family Clupeidae; genus Clupea; species Clupea harengus. The sequence continues at coordinate 311,092 of NC_045173.1, read as the reverse complement.
AATGCAGAGTTCTGAATTTGGTAATATAAGCTACATTTGTTTTGCAGGTTAACTGTTAGGTGGGGTAGTGTTTAGTGACTAGCTGGCTGCGTAGTTGACATGATGAGAATGCAGTGGTAGCGAGCTAACTCAAACTAGCTAGGCTTCATTTTAGTGTATGCTCAGCTTATTTTTAGTTTAAAAGCACCAGCTGCCACTGAGAAAGAGAGTATGTTATTCTGTGTGAAATGTACCATATAATGAAGAACACATGTCAACCTAATATTAGTAGTAGACCATCAATAAAATATGACTTTTCTGACAGAATCTGGCAAACAATATCTGCTCTGGACCAGATAATTTCTTTACAAAGAAGATGACTGAAAAAGGTAGCATGGACCTCAGGTAAATGCTTTTTAAGAAACTCAAATATTTACAGTTTAACATTTCTTGGGGAATCAAGGAAACAAAAACCACTGACTTTAAAACAGTTTTACTTTAAAATTTCAGCCTCCTGGGTGAAGATGACTGCACAGAATCAGAAGATTTTCTTGGTATATTTGATGGACTCTTTTAAGACGAACACTTAAATGGTTGTTTCATGCCATTTTGATTACTTTTACTGTGAACCCTCCTGAGTTGTTTAGGTTTCTTCAAGAAAAAAGTAACAGAGAGAAATAGATAATACAACATAGATATCACCACAGAGATTAAGCATTAGTTGTCTGATAATGACTGAATAACGTAGTCCATTAACTATGTAAGGATGAAATGATGATGATTGTTTCTCTTTTTGCATGTGGATTTCAGCCTATGATAAAAAAAAAATGAGTTGTTGCTTTTGAAAAGTACCGAATGTGAATCAAATATAAGTGTTTGATACGATGTAAATTTGACTCCACGGTATGTTCTATACGTTTGGAGGGTGAAACTACCATAAGCCTGCATAGATATTTATAATTGCACTGAAAACATACATCTTAACTGTGTGATATAGTGTGAATGAGCATGGGCTATTTCTTATATTATATTCTTGCAACATCGCAAAATCCTGGGAGGTCTGCCAAGGCTCTTCACCTATTTGTAGACTATTATGGTGTCATGAGCAATGGAGAGTGAACAGATTATTCCTTTTTAACACCTAACTGTGATCATCCCAGTAGCAGACCTCATAGGCTGAGGTCGGGGGAGGGTTTTAGATCACACACACACACACACTAGAGCATGGATCGGGCCGAATTTTTCTGTCCGAGCCCGACCCGCGTCCGACAGAGTCCTAAAGCCATTAAAATATTTTTTTCCTGAACCCGAACCGAGCCCGACGGAATCAATTTCTCAACTGTTCATACTAATGCCACATTTCCGTGCGTTTTTTATGAATAGCCTGGCTTTATTAAACTTCGGCATCAACAGATAAATGCTCGTTCACACAAACAAGCGCTGTTAAACACACAAGCGTGCACAAGAAGGCCAATAAGCATATTTAAATTAAATGATTCACATGGCAAGAACGTGTTGTAAAATGGTGCAGCCCCTTTAAGAGAGAGAGAGAGAACGGTGATGCTTATAAATTGTTTGGATGTACCGACAGGAGCCAAAAATGTATGTGTTGTAACAGTGTCAACCAGTGTGTGAAGAATAAATCCTCAGAAAGAATACTATTTACTAACCAGCAGCAGACGGAAAGGAAAGGGAATTAACCCCAAAGTTAAAAACATGTAATACTTCGGCCCTGGAGCATTTTACTAAGTCTCCCCTGCAATCTCCAACTACGGTCAGAGACAGACAGCAGGAAAGGTTAACAAACGGAATGAAATAGCCTACACATTACACACGCTATGCCTTAATAAAACTGACATTATATGCTACACCAAAAGAGGCACAAGAGACAAGTCTTACCATTGAAGATCTTTTTTTTTTCTTGCACGCCGACGTTCGTTATAAAACTATCTACATAGTCCAACCATAGAGGTTTAATCCATGTTGTTGTGGAGAAAGAGGATTGCATCAATCATATTTAATTCACACTTCTTACATTGGACATATCCAACAGCCTAATTAGAATCTGCATCGACTACTAAGCAGAAATATCTCCATACAGTAGATTTCCCTTCGTTTAGTATCGTTTTAAACTCTCCAGATGACAGTTTAATAATATAATTTCTAAATATTTGTCCGAAACCGGCCCGACCCGTCGGGTCCCGACAGGCTCGGGTCGGGTATCCATCCTCTAACACACACACACACACACATCCTACTTCATATATCGTCATGTGAGCCTTACAACAGGACCAGGGTCTCTGATCTACTCTACTTAGCACACATTTCAGTGCTCAGGCTCCTCCTCTGCGTGGCAAAAGAGCTTAAGACTGCATCTATAGGGGGAGCCGGTCGTCCAGAGGCAGAACTGCTGAAGGCTCATGGTTCATGTCCCCATGACAACCCTGGACAAGAGACCATGGAGTTGTGTCATGGAAGTCTAGAATGAGACCATAGAGATATGTGATGGAGTTTAGAACGGTACATGCAGGGACAATGAACACAACATGTAGGGAGAAGTGGTACAAAAAAGTCCAGTCCAAAGCAGAAAGCTGTAATATTTAGAAATATTCCTAAAGCATTTTTATTTGTAATTAAACAGCTTTCAGACATATATCCTGACTTATCAGGTCATAATGAAGTGTCAGTTTACATAGCCACATATACTTGGTGTGCGCACATCAAAGCACAGCTCCAGACACTGCATTCGTTCTCAGGGGACTTGATCCGTCAACCTCAGAAATCAGGACCCATGTCCACAAGATAAGCACCAGGACCCATGTCCACAAGATAAGCACCAGGCCACCACAGAGTTTTTGATAAAACGGATAGTTAAGATGACACCAACTATGAGTGGCAGCTCTCATATCACAGGTGTTAAGGAAGCAACAAACCTGTTCCCTAAAAGCATTAAGCAATCACCGCGGTAACCATAAAGAGAGCGTTCGAAATGACAGCCTGTGGATCATTTAAGGACAGCGTTTTCAGGAAACACATTCCTGCAAGAGAGGCACCAGATACCAGCTAACCTGGGGCCAGACCCGTAGAGATTACCCCCCGCACCGCTGGGACAAATGTTCCTAGGACAAATTACGTCACTTTTGTCATTCATGTGTACTGGGCTTAATTCAATTCAATTCAATTCAATTTATATAGTGCCAGAACAATAAAATTGTCTCAAGGCGCTTTACAGAGCCCAGAGCCTGGACCCCCTTAGTGCAAGCACAATGGCAGCAGGGGCAAGGAAAAACTCCTTGTTAGTCAGGAAGGAACCTTAAGCAGAACCACGGCACATAAGGCATCTGCTTGAGGTCGGCCGAGAGGAGATAACAAGGGGGGGATGGGGGAGGGAAACAACAAGTGTTGTAAACAGCAGGCATTTGGTAGATGTACATAATATATATACAGACATCAGGTGGTATATGATACATAAAAAAAACAGCTTAGTGGGTAAACACTGTGCTCATAGGGTTACTGTTACAGGGGTAAGGAGAGTAGGAACAGAAAAACATGTCGGTGGTGGCAATAATATATATTGCATATAAATGCTAGCATAGGGTATGGGGTAGAGTAAGTGTACGGCAGTACGGTGGTGATGGGTGCATGTGGTCTGAGGGTTTCTACAGGTAGATCGGGTGGAGAGACTACAGCAGCGTCCCATACCGAAGATAGACTAGACTAGGAGAGAAAGATATCTATGTTACATTTCAGAAATCTATATTACATTTCAGAAATCCATATTGAACATTCTGCAATGGAAAATAGTACTACTAACAATACTTAATTTGAGGTATGTACAATCCAATTGTTTTACCAGTTCTGTATTCCATGGCGGACTGCCGTCGGTTTGAGAAACGCTGGCTTGTGCGAATATTTGAATTTCAGAGCGACTAGCCTACACATTGCGATTTCAAAAGTAATCCCTCAGGCAGTGGCGTAACATAGTTACGACGGGCCCAGGTGCAAGATATTATGACGGGCCTCTCTTGCCTTTTTCTACTTCCACTCTTATGCTTAAAAGGCATTGTTACGAGTACAGTTGTGCTTTGCTCAATGAACTAGGTTGTCGTGACCTTCGACTATAACGTATTGTATCACATGATCAAATAGAGACTTGACATTGGACAACAACATACATATTACCCAGCAATCATCATTGCTAATCACAAAAATACCAAAGAAAGTAAGAACTTATTCATTTCATTTAAGTTTTTTGATAGTTTATGTAGGTATGTAGGATAAGCGTAGGATTGTTATAAATTGCAATTATTTACCCCAAAAAAATTATAAAAACCATGACGGAGATAAGTTTGCCTTTTCAATAGGATATATAGCATTAGACAAAATCAGCTGTATAATACAGTTTGTCATTGAGCACAAGTATATCTGAGAGGCGAGGATATAAAGGAATGCTGGTGGGGCCCTTCGAGAAACGTATGTATGTTTTTGGGCCCGGCTACGGGCCCCGACACCCCACGGGCCCAGGTGCAGCCGCACCTGCTGCACCTCCTATAGTTACGCCCCTGCCCTCAGGGTGGTCAATGTGTTCTGATTAGCACAAATTAAAACCGTAGCTGTACCTGAACAGTTAGGCCTACTCATATTTTGGGTTCTAAATACATACCTACACTGTTACATGTATTCTGTTAACCCCCCACACGGCAAAGACACCACTCTCCCACAAGAGGTACCTTTGACTGAACCCTGGCTGCCGTTTCGTCTCTGTGCCAACTCTCCATTCACTGCCAGCCTGCCATGGCCGTCTCGTCTCTGTGCCAACTCTCCATTCACTGCCAGCCTGCCTTGGGCACCTAAGGCACCGTTCCTCAGGATCACCTTCACAGGCTTCGACCGGGGCAACCTTCCTCACACATAAGAGATGCGGTGGATGAGACCCTTGCCAAGGTCAAGGTGTACACCACAGTCATCCAAGGTCAAGGTTTGGTTTGGTTTGCCTCCTTGCATCCGTGGCAGTGATGGCTTCTCAACCCTGTTGTAAAGTGCTCTCCTGGATCAAGAAGACTTACAGGGGGTCCATTGATGCTGATCAAGTCGAGTCATTTACTGCTATAGCACATTTAAAAACACGAATTGCACCAGTCAAAGTTAATCAATTTACTAGAGATTAAAGAGACTAAAAACATTATATATATAGGATAATGTAAAAACTCATTCTCCATATTTGTCTTATCTGTGTATGGCCGTTAAACCAAGGCTGGGAATGAGGTTTGGGTGTACACTCCTTCACTGGTACAAATGTCAAAGACTGACTGACATGGAACTAAAACAGGCAAACAGCTTATCCACACCTCGCCATTAGTAAGACTGAAGGCCGAAATATACTTCTACGACTCAATTACTCATTGGTCACGCAGTTGCCTCGACGGACTTGTTTTCATTTATGGTTCTCCGATGGTTGTGGTTGTTGCAAAGCAAAAAAAAAAAAAAAGATTGCGGCGGACCAAACTCCGTAGATGGTCATAATTGTACATAAAAGTTGTTTGTTTGATTTTTTTTTTTGCTTAGATTTTTTAAGAAATAGACCGGGAAATAGACACTGCAATGTAAAAAACCCTGTTATTGTAACTGAAAAATACATCTGAGCCAGCTATCTAATGTTGGCATACATACGGAGACAGATAGTTACAAAACCGGGGGGTGCACGTCAGGCCACGGAGAGGATTTGCCACGACGGAGGGCTCTCCGTGTCTGTAAACGGACAACCATAAACTGGGCTTGAGAGACATGTATGAAATCAGTGTAGCCACACCTGACCATTAGTAAGACTGAACAGGGACAGACCGCATTAGATTCACTCATTTACATGTCATCAAATTGCCTATATTGGACAAGAAATGTTGGGGGGGGGGGTTTAGGCTTGTATTATCTTCAAATATTAGACAATATTCAGGCCTCGAGTGCAGGCTTCAAGGGATTGTCTGCATGTATAATATAAGGACTTTGGGTCCACTAAAATCTCACATACCGGTTTGGTCGTCACAAAGATTGAACCGCCGTAGTCATTTTACTTGCAACTCACCATGACGAATGCCAGGTGCTGATGGCCCATTGTTCTGGTTCAGAATAACCCAGTTTACACTGACACACAAACCTGGTGCTTGACACATTTGTGCTGTGCTAGGCCTACAGGGCTCATCCCAGAACCAACAAGCCCATCACAACAGAGAGGTCCAAGACCTGATGCTTACATATCACAGTGAATGGGTAATGATCATGATAGCAACAAGTCTGTTGGTACAAGTCAAGGTCAGTTTTTTTTATATCTTTAATAAGAAGCAGTAGCTTAATGATTTCAATCAGGTGAACACACACAAATAGGAGTGTTCATTAGTCACTCACCACTAAGGACAAGTGTGCATTCTTTGTCTTTGTAGTACAAACTGAAACTTAAAAAAAAAAAAAGAATAATAATTATTATTTTATCACATAAGGAAAATAAGCCAACATACACCTTGTCCACTCCTAGAAAACAAAAAAGTATACAGTATGAAACCTGCCTACGCGCAACTAACAAATTCAGTTCACTTAAACATATATACAGTATATATACACACACACAGACACACAAATTGCTGTTAATGATCTTGAAGTACAGTATTCAATTCTGGGTTATAACTTTGGAATGTGTGTCCTATACATTTCTGTCCCCCTGCAACAGGTTGCCCATAAGACTGATACTTTCCTAGAACTTATTTACTTTTAGAAATGTAATGTTATAAAAAATACTCCAAAAATCCATGGATAATATTTTTTAGAATGTATTTTTTTTTTTTTTTTTTTAAAGCTGAGGCAGCTTGTCCACAGGAGTATCAAATTTGAAATCTGGTGGGAAAAGCTCCGCTGCTTTTGGATAGATGAGCCGGTAGGACTGGCGAATAGTGACGTCAGCCACACCTGCGATATCACCAATCTCTGTTTAAAAAACAAAACACAAGTGTTATATAGTTAGAGTATGACCAGCAATATTGATCTGATAAACTCAGCAAACAGTAGTTTAGATCATCTAGATCAATATTTTGAGCAGAGCAGAGCATGTCTCAGAAAAGATGCGTTTCTACCGCAGGACTTGAGGCATTTACCAGGTGGCACGGACGTTTCATTGCGCTACAGGAACTATGGACCTATGGACCTACATAACGTCATATTTCACCTTTGATCACAACATCAATTTAGACCACAACAAAATCATGATATATTTTTCCAGGCAGCACCACTATTAGACCGATAAACCAGAGAAGCCGACAGTTACATAAAGTTGCTAATACTGGATTTTGGAGGGGCTAATCTTATATTTACAGTCCATTGACTACAATGAATTCCAATCCACCACTGGACTTTTATAATGCACTACCACACCTGAAAGATGGATACACAAAGAATAAAACATTTATGACAGCAATTAAGAAATGTAATTCTGTGACTATCCTCAACCAGGTTAGCAACCTAAACTATGCAAGCTTAGCTATCATTTATTTTGCTATATTCACCACGTAACCTCTGGTAAATGATGTGACAAAATGGCACTTGTCTTCCACTCATGTTGTGTTTTCACCAATAAGCGTCTACTATCTATGGAAAACCACACAAAGGTGCCGGCCCCCTAAAACGGCCAGTGAGCTCCTGCAGTGGAAAAGCACCTACTCATTCCAAAGTCTAGTGATCATGAAAGACATGGCAGTGCAAATAAGGGCAGAGTTTGTACTTGTGACAACTTGTGATTCTCAAACAAATATGAACATATTTCTCTTTATTTCATGTCCAAAACAAAGACATTTCTAATATGCATATGCACTGTATATTTCACAATATGAACTATGCCTGAACACTGTTCCTCCATCAATTAAAATGAATGAAAGTCCAGTCAGTATTCTTTGAGCTGGTTTGCTTATTTTGAAGGCAAAGCTAATTCTAGTCTTATAGTATAATGATTCTTTTTTTGTACCTTTTTGAGTCTTCTTCTCTGCGGAGGCCTGAGAGGCCATATAGATGGCGGCCGCGGCCACTGAGATGGGGCTCCGGCCCGGCACCAGGTCCAACTCAACCGCCTTCCGGGCGATGTATGTGGCAGCCATTTGCACTTGCTTGGGAAGGCCGAGGTTGGAACAGAAGCGAGACATGAAGTCCCCTGTGGTGATGAGGTCGACACTGGTCTCCAAAGCCTTTAGAATAAGCTTGAAACAGCGCCCAATCTCCTTCTTAGAGATTCTTGACACGGCACATATTTCTGCAGAGATTCAAACTGTTAAAATTAACATTCATTCTCAATTCACAAATTTGCAATGTTATGTGTAGTTACATTCTGTAGTATTACAACATTGAACAATTAATCTACCAAGGTCATGTCAGAATTTCCGAAAACAAATACTACAGAATAAGGGCTAACCCTAGAAATACTACAGATTAAGGGCTAAACAACATACAGGCAGTGCAGTGTTTCCCCTGTATGCAGTGTTTCCCCTATAGGCAGTGTTTCCCCTATAGGCAGTGTTTCCCCTATAGGCAGTGTTTCCCCTGTATGCAGTGTTTCCCCTATAGGCAGTGCAGTGTTTCCCCTATAGGAAGTGCAGTGTTTCCCCTATATGCAGTGCAGTGTTTCCCCTGTATGCAGCACCGCCACCGCTGAAATTTCACACACCGTATTATGACGAAATGTAGCGTTGACCTAATGCCAACAAGCTAAAGATGTTATAGTTTAATACTATAGACCTAACCTATGGGGCAAATAAAAAGCCCCTGGCGTTATTTAACATCAGCAAATGGTTGTGATCAAACCGAAGACTTTCCAAAGTCTTATTATTGAAGTGGTGTTATGACTTTAGGCTTTGCAGCAGTGCTGCCTGGCTGCTATGGTTGCCTAGTTGCTATGCTAGCAAACTAGCTCGCTAAGGAAACTTAAATAACCCTAAATTATTTAAATGGCAGAATTAATTGACAGGTATTTTATATAGCGGACATTACAGTCCTCAATTTAACTAAAAGACCAACTGTTAAGATGGCAACCCAAGCTAATTTAGTTATACATAGGAAGATCCAATCCAAAACTTGAATAGATCTTCTCAGCCAAGTTTGCACTTAATGCAGCTTGATCCACTTCACGTACAGACTTCATTCGGTTATAGGTATAATGATAGTGCGTTCCACACACCATAATAATAATAATAAAATCACACTAATAATAAGCTGTCGTCTAGGGGTAACAATATAGTGCTTCACTTTGCACGCACTATAACAGGGGTTTTCAACAGGGGGTCCGCGACATGAGCCTATGTTGATCAGTTCACCATTGAATTTTTTTACTTTTATAAATTCGCTTTGATATTTAAACACATGTCCAGATTACTCTTGAATATCGTGAAAATATCGTCATATAGGCAGAATATCTATGCAGGAGGAGGGGGCGTGGCGGCGGCTAGCGATGTACCCTGATAATTTCGCATATTTAAGTGTTATAGGCAGAATATCTGTGCAGGGGGAGGGGGCGTGGCAGCAGCGGTTACAAACACGCACATGCATGCAGGCACATCAGTGGGCCGCAAATTACTTTCTAGTCAGAATGGGGGGGGGGGGTATTGGTCAGCACTTAGATGGTCAGATATTTGGGGGGGGGGCCTATATTTATTATTTATTTTCAACAGTATTGGCCTTAAAAAAACCTATATCCATCAGGCTCTAGTACAGAAGATGTTTTTAAATCTCACTTAAGAATTAGCCCATTTACTATTTCAATCAATACATGTAAATGTAATATTAATGACAATTTTAACAACATCAACAACAATAATAATAATACAAAAGGGGAAACACTGCAGTGGTTGTGACCAGGTGAGACACACCAAATGTAACCATTACTAATGCAGTATATTTCAAGTGTATTGATAGTAACCTTTGAAGGTCCTGGGCACTCCTTCTTGTCTGCAGGCGATGTAGAGACAGGCTGAGGCAATAGCATCATTGCTCCGGCCTTTCAAACTCTTCTGTTCGTAAACTTGCTTGAACAAATTATTTGTCCGGTCCTAATAGATGATGAAAATATTTCATTAGCCTTCATTTATAGTACTACCTTCCACAGTTCATGGTCATTTGCCAGTATCCACAATCATTGACTTGTCCAAGCACACTGTCAGCTTTAGCTGGTGTCCTCACTGGGTACGGCTTTGGGGCCACACAGTCAGCTTTAGCTGGTGTCCTCACTGTCAGCTTTAGCTGGTCTCCTCACTGGGCAAGGCTTTGGGGCCGTCTAATACTTACACAATCATGACTACAGATCAGTCTAGTTGGTCAAGTTTGCCAACTGGAATCTTGAGTTCAATCTCTGCACCATTTGTACCAAAAGCATTTATCTGGAACCTAAAGCCCTTTTCCTCCCAGTAAATCTAGTAACAAATAATCACTTCAAAAGTACCCTAAATAAGAGAAATGTAGAGGTCAAAGTCCCAACACTGGTAGGATAGCAGAAACAGCCAGCCCTTCATTAGTGTTCTATTCACACATTAATCATATGGCCATTACTTTGTTTTAGGGAGAAGTAAGGACACATACCAGAAAGTCCACAGCAAACCAGAAAACAAACTTCCATTCAGGATTTAGAATATTTCCTTTATTTTGAGCAATTTGGAGGATCTAACACAAGTTTTGTCTACTTGAACTGAGTAGAAGTGCAAATATGTCTATCGCATTATGGGCCCTTTTCTCCCCTAAGTGCTCTCATCACAGCCACAACACTTCACTTCTTTTTAATAACAGAAAAATGGGTCACATCCTTGTCTATTTTGGAACACTGACCCTGTGAATCTTATCCAAATCCGTGGAAGGGGAGAACTATATTCCGATTAGCCTCAAATGAAAGCATTTGTTTCTATGCATCACATAAATCCAACAATCAAGTAAATTAACCAAAAACATGTGCAAGGCCTATTTATAAAGACATTTTGTAGGTGTTGAGATGATGATTTTGAAAAGGTACTTCCCAGTTTTAGATCAGGTGTAGATTACTATTGAGCGCTTAATAATAGACAAATAGTCAAACCCCTTGTCATTGATGATGTGTGCATCC
>NC_045172.1:26463198-26465981 GCF_900700415.2 Clupea harengus | reverse complement strand
GACTGATCCTGCAGTGAAACACAGAGTTTGAACAGGAAGTGAGGTCATGCTGTGGTCACATGACTGATCCTGCAGTGAAACACTGAGTTTGAACAGGAAGTGAGGTCATGCTGTGGTCACATGACTGATCCTGCAGTGAAACACAGAGTTTGAACAGGAAGTGAGGTCATGCTGTGGTCACATGACTGATCCGGCAGTGAAACACAGAGTTTGAACAGGAAGTGAGGTCATGCTGTGGTCACATGACTGATCCTGCAGTGGAGAAACACTGAGTTAGAACAGGAAGTGAGGTCATGCTGTGGTCACATGATGGCCATGTAGCATTTTAGCACAATGACTGAGGCTGTTTGTTTGTGTGTGTGCGTGTGTGTTGAATACAAAACAACACACAAAATGAATGAGTCCCTCTCTCTCTCTCTGAGGCTGTCTGTGTGTGTGTGTGTGTGTGTGTTTGTGTGTGTGTGTGTGTGTGTGTGTGTGTGTGAATACAAAACAACACACAAAATGAATGAGTCCCTCTCTCTCTCTCTCCCCCATTCTCCCCCTCTATCTTTCCTCTCTTTCTCTCTCTCTGTCTCTTCTCTCGCCCCCATCTCTCTCTCTGTCTTTCTGAATAGTCATCATTAGGTAGGATGTGCGTCTTTGTGTTCTGTACTCAAAGCCTGTGTGCTGTGTGTGTGTGTGTGTGTGTGTGTGTGTGTGTGTGTGTGTGTCTTTGTGGTCTGTACTCAGAGCCTGTGTGTGCGTATGTGTGTGTGTGTGTGTGTGTGTGTGTGTGTGTGTGTGTGTGTGACTGTACAGATGCGATATCCTTAGGGGTTTGAATCTATGTCTAAACAGTGTGTGCAAAATGTTACAAGGTTGTTTTCATTAGTGGACTCTGCAAGACCAGTTATTTAAATAAGAAACTAGGATTAGGGTTATTTAAATAAAGAGTTAGGATTAGGGTTATTTAAATGAGGGATTAGGGTTATTTAAATAAGGAATTAGGGGTATTTAAATAAGGAGTTAGGGATATTTAAATAAGGAGTTAGGATTAGGGTTATTTAAATAGGGAGTTAGGGATATTTAAATAAGGAGTTAGGGATATTTAAATAAGGAGTTAGGGGTATTTAAATAAGGAGTTAGGGTTATTTAAATGAGTTAGGATTAGGGTTATTTAAATAAGGAGTTAGGATTAGGGTTATTTAAATAAGGAATTAGGATTAGGGTTATTTAAATAATGAGTTAGGATTAGGGTTATTTAAATAAGGAGTTAGGATTAGGGTTATTTAAATAAGGAGTTAGGTTTAGGGTTATTTAAATAAGGAATTAGGAATAGGGGTATTTAAATAAGGAGTTAGGGATATTTAAATAAGGAGTTAGGGGTATTTAAATAAGGAGTTAGGGTTATTTAAATAAGGAGTTAGGATTAGGGTTATTTAAATAAGGAGTTAGGATTAGGGTTAAGCTTGCGTGCGTGCGTACGTGCGTGCGTGAGTGTGTGTTGCTAAATGTTTTCCTTAGTGAAATCTTCCAGACCAGTTATGTAAAGGCCCCGTCACACCATGACGTTCTGGTCAACGTTCTCTGAACTTTCTAATCGTTCAATTTCGAGCGTTCTAGGGCGATGTGGACACATCTGGCGTGTTACTAACAAAAGAATAGCGTAGGACTGACACGTGACTAGCGTGGGACTGACGCATGAGGAGTGTGTAACACCGACCAAGTGACGTGTCACTGGTCCGCGACAAACGTGTGCTGACGTGTCACTCCAGCGCGACAAACGACAAGTCAACATTAGAAGAGCGTGTTAAAGGTGTAATTAACGTGTGAATAATGACAGAAAAGCGTTTTGCGGCGTGTGGGTTTTATGGTCAAACGGGTATAAAACGCTGGAAAATCATAGTGGATTCAGTTGATCTGAACAGTGAACATCATGCCTCCAAGACCACGAAAAGGTGTGAGGGGGGCTTCTGCTACTAGCGCTGCTGAAAGTAAGAAGAATACAAAGCCTCTTTCACTAGCAATGTCTTCGGACGAAGATTTACTGTTATTATTACTGTGATTTACGAAATAACGGGCGTTATTCCTGGGGTTTTATGTTATTAAAATAAATGATTTAAATTTGGACACTGAATTTGTGTTTCTCATGTTTATTATTAGAAAACATCAACACATCCACACACATTGTCCATGTCACAAGAGTCTTCATATCATATCCATCTGCCATGGAACAGCACCAGCTATAACAGTGCTCAGCTATGTTCAAGTTCAGTACATCTACTTCATGCTGGCTCAAGCAAGCAAATACCCTCCACTCCGCTTTTCGCTAGATTATGCAATGACCTTGCATGACATGATAGCATTGGATATGTAGATGTATAGTGCACAGAATAACGTTTGCAATGATGTAAGTTGCGTTTGTTGATCACGTATGGTTAATAACATATGAATTGTATGTAAGATCTTCCCTTGGTGAAAAAACTTTCGCCAATATCTTCCTACGAGAGATGGGTTAGGTGCTCAAATTTCCCCTCGATCAAAGAGGACGTTAGTAGGCATGTCCAAACTAAAAATCACGTCTCAGGATTGCTGCGCACATAAGTTATTTCGGGTGCATCAACTGTAGGTACTCAGTCTACCCTACCCAACGACTGACTACGATAGCCAAACGCGTGCAAAGTTAATAAAACGTTCCACGAAAGTTCTCCAGCGTTTAAATTAAACGTTGATGAACGCTGATCTCCATGAGAACTTTTGTGCATGTTCAAAACTTTTTTTTTGGACCAGCGTTCTCCTCC
>NC_045172.1:26433198-26438198 GCF_900700415.2 Clupea harengus | reverse complement strand
ATTTTCCCGCCTGACCGCTGACATTACCTGGATGGACAGATCCACTTGAAGGGGTATGCAGGGGGGGGCAACAGTAGCACTTCCTGCCTTACAGGAGGTCGCCTATTTGGGACCATGACACCCCTAGTCAGATGGGCTGGTCCACATCACTGGTGGCCACTAGGTGGCATATGCCACTAAAGTTCCAGAAGGCTCTTACCAAAGTTCCAGAAGGCTCTTATCAAAGTTCCAGAAAGATCTTACCAAAGTTCCAGAAGGCTCTTACCAAAGTTCCAGAAGGCTCTTACCAAAGTTCCAGAAGGATCTTACCAAAGCTCCAGAAGGCTCTTACCAAAAGTTCCAGAAGGCTCTTACCAAAGTTCCAGAAGGCTCTTACCAAAGTTCCAGAAAGTTCTTACCAAAGTTCCAGAAGTGAAGTACAGGTAGAGGCCTACTGCCAAAAAGGAGATGCCAACCTACATTGTAGAAACTCCGGGGATGCCACACTGCCAGTTTGACTGTGATGGATGGGTTACCTTCTTCATTAACATCACCCAACAGCCAACTATCACATAATACTCAAGGATTTACTTATTGACACGAATTATTATTTAAACATGTAGCTTGTAGACAGGAGAGAGAAAGAGGGAGAAGAGGAGAAGAAGAAGGGGAGAGAGAGAGAGAGAGAGGAGGAGAAGAAGAGAGAGAGAGAGAGAGAGGGAGAGGAGAAGAAGAAGGGGAGAGAGAGAGAGAGAGAGAGAGAGAGAGAGAGAGAGGGAGAGAGGGAGAAGAGGAGAAGAAGAAGGGGAGAGAGAGAGAGAGAGGTTCTGCAGCGACCCTGCAAATTCATTTATCATTTATCTATTGCCTTTATGCCATCTTGTGTTATACTTTCTTACTTGTCTACCTCTTAAATTCTCTCTCTCACACACACACACACACACACTGTTTGCACAGGTGATTATGTAAATAAATGAATTGTTACCCAAACTTACTTGTCAAGTTACCTCTCAAACTACCCCACAAGGAGCTCCAATATGTGTCTGTCAACATATCAAACAACGAACGAATAGCAGCTTCCTTCTGTGCAGTCATGCTATCTATTTGACTCATTCTTGTCCATTAATGCCACTTAGTAATAATAATATATATATATAATCTGTATAATATGTAGTCCTTTAAATGTGTGTTATGGGTGGGGTTTGGCTATAAGCACAACACTATATAACAATATATATATATTCCTATTCACAAATATTATTATTATTATATTATTTTATTCCATAATAGAACGAGGAAACAACGGTAGGCCTACTTTAACGTCACTTATTTCATGACTTTGTCTGGGGTCTGGAGTAGACCTGGGTTTTGCTGAAACTGGAGATCCAGGCGTCCCGGTCGTGGCCATAGCGTGGTGCTATTGTCTCGCGCATAATACGCGCTACCGTGAACGGCTCATGCAGGCTTTATCGTGTGCCCTGTTATGGAAGTGGAGTAACACGAGACAGCGAAGCTCGCGCATCACTTCATGACCAGGCTTCAGAAACAGCGCGAGTCTACCCTGGACAGCGCCGTTGAAAAACTTAAGCGAACGGGTACGTCTACACATTTTAAGTCTTTTGTTTACTCTAAATATTGTCAACGATGTGGTCAGTCGTTTTTCCGCACCTGTTAAAATGTGGTTTTCAAAGTTGCGTTTCCGTCATCTGAGTTGGGCCTCTCGTGTGTGAGAGCTCTGCCGCTCGTGCAGCGATTCGGTGCGATGACGGACATGCCATATGCACACTAAACAACAAACGGACGTTGGAAAATGCCCCACGAACGAGCGTTTAATTAATACCAGATAGATAGATAGAAAGTGGTGCATACTTTAGCTTCGATTTCTACTCTTTAGTGTTGAGTTGTGGTGAGATTAAAAAAAGAAACTTTTCCGTTCGTTCTCGCGCACGTACAAGTGGGGTCTTGTTAAACCACAGTTCCCAGATAGCATCAGTCTGCGGTACAGGTTCTGGTCCTGATCGAGTCGCTCAACAGCGCCAGACCCGGGCCTCAACAGCGCCAGACCCCGCCGCTCCCTCCGCTTGGGCAGAATGACATGAATGAAAGTAACCGAATGTGTCATTTCCAATCACCGGCGCTTCTGGTCGGGATGGATTGTGATCCCCTAATGTATTTTCGGAGGGTGTGTGTGTGTGTGTGTGTGTGTGTGCTGTGCGAGTGGGGGTCGGCAGGCAGAGATTCTTTGATCTGTGACACACCGGGACCTCTATGCAGCTGATGTCACTGTCCTTGCGCCTGGCTGGTGATTTGTAAGTTGTTTTTAGAGGCTGATGTGTGTGTGTGTGTATGTGTGTGTGTGTGTATGTGTGTGTATGGGGGTGGGGGGGTGGTGTGTGTGTTGTGTGTGTGCGTGCGTGTGTGTGTGTGTG
This sequence comes from Clupea harengus, assembly GCF_900700415.2. Classification (NCBI taxonomy): domain Eukaryota; kingdom Metazoa; phylum Chordata; class Actinopteri; order Clupeiformes; family Clupeidae; genus Clupea; species Clupea harengus. Next base: position 26,435,790 of record NC_045172.1, on the reverse strand, counting down.
TGTGTGTGTGTGTGTGCGTGTGTGCGTGTGCGTGTGCGTGTGTGTGTGTATGGGGGTGGGGGTGTTAGTTGACGGGGGTCTGGTCTCTGTCAGTGCACGGTGGTCTGTGTTTACGGGAGAGGGAACCTCGGCTGGACGTTATTTCAGGGCAACGGTGACGCTTATTCCGTGGAACAGTCTGGAATCCCAGCGGCACCGACACCGAGGCCCGCACAGCTCCCATAACGTTCCGCACAGCTCCCATAACGTTCCGCACAGCTCCATAACGTTCCGCACAGTTCCATAACGTTCCGCACAGCTCCATAACGTTCCGCACAGCCCCATAACGTTCTGTTTAGTTTAGTCTGCTGACAGACTTGTCTTCCTAGACCTCCTAAATTAAAAAATGTAACTATGAACTGAGATACACTGAACCAGTCCAGGAGGAGATCGGACGGCCATCCTAATTGGTCGGTTTTAATGACGGCTATCCTAATTGGTCAGTTTGATTGGCTGATTTCCTGTTGGCTTCAGTGCCTAGACTATTTGAAAGTGAGCAGCTTGAGGAGTTTGTGTGTGTGTGTGTGTGTGTGTGTGTGTGTGTGTCTGTGTGTGTGTGTGTGTGTGTGTGTGTGTGTGTGTGTGTGTGTCAGGATTGGAAGTTAAACACACAAGATGAGCAGCATTCAATATGTGTGCATGTGTGTGTGTGTGTGTGTGTGTGTGTGTGTGTGTGTGTGTGTGTGTGTGTGTGTGTCAGGATTGGAAGTTAAACACACAAGATGAGCAGCATTCAATATGTGTGCATGTGTGTGTGTGTGTGTGTGTGTGTGTGTGTGTGTGTGTGTCAGGATTGGAAGTTAAACACACAAGATGAGCAGCATTCAATATGTGTGCGTGTGTGTGTGTGTGTGTGTGTGTGTGTGTGTGTGTGTGTCAGGATTGGAATTTAAACACACAAGATGAGCAGCATTCAATGAAACACGCAGTGAAGGAAGTAGAGGGTGCAGATCAGAATCCCACCCCTATCTGGTGATTGGTCACATCAGAAGACTCCTGTTTAATGTGGCCGGTGATTGGTCACATCAGAAGACTCCTGTTTAATGTGGCCGGTGATTGGTCACATCAGAAGACTCCTGTTTAATGTGGCTGGTGATTGGTCACATCAGAAGACTCCTGTTTAATGTGGCTGGTGATTGGTCACTTCAGAAGACTCCTATGTGTGTGGTGGTGACACACTGTGTGTGTGTGTGTGTGTGTGTGTGTGTGTCTGTGTGTCTGTGTGTGTGTGTCTGTGTGTGTGTGTCTGTGTGGCTGGTGATTGGTCACATCAGAAGACTCCTGTGTGTGTGGTGGTGACACACTGTGTGTGTGTGTGTGTGTGTGTGTGTGTGTGTGTGTGTGTGTGTGTGTGTGTGTCTGTGTGTCTGTGTGTGTGTGTGGCTGGTGATTGGTCACATCAGAAGACTCCTGTGTGTGTGGTGGTGACACACTGTGTGTGTGTGTGTGTGTGTGTGTGTGTGTGTGTGTGTGTGTCTGTGTGTCTGTGTGGCTGGTGATTGGGTGATAAATCATGGACGAGAGACCAAGGTTTACAAACATAGCACTGAGAAGGTGAACTATGAACTTTGACCTGGGGGGGGGGGGGGGGGGGGGTGTGCATACATGGGTTTACAAACATAGCACTGAGAAGAGGACCTATGAACTTTGACCTGGGGGGGGGGGGGGTGCATAAGTGGGTTTACAAACATAGCACTGTAAAGATGACCTATGCACTTTGACCTGGGGGGGGTATGCATACATGGGAGGCAAAAAAACGAAGTTTTGCTCCATCTCAGCACTCAAATTAGCTTTATTAACATGACAATTCACCAATGACACACTGTCTCTCTCTTTTTTCTCTCTCTCTCTTTCTCTCTATCCTCTCTTTTATGAGCGCAGTGTTTTGAGTGAGTGTGTGTGTGTGTGTGTGAGTGGCAGTATGAGATGGCGTCCCTCAGTTCTTCGTTCGTGCAGATCCGCTTCAATGACATCAGCTTCCACGAGAACTGCGGCGGGGGCAGCTTCGGGAGTGTGTACCGCGCCCACTGGGTCTCCCAGGACAAGGAGGTGGCCGTCAAGAAACTCCTGAAGATCGAAAAGGAGGTGTGTGTTTGTGTGTGTGTGTGAGAAATGGGTGTGGCATTATTGTATGTCTGTTCTCTTGTGTGAGTGGATGGGGTTGTTTTTATGTGGGTTGAGTTGACCTGGTGTGCAGTACTGTATAGTTCTGTGTGTGTGTGGTGTGTGTGTGTGTGTGTGTGTGTGTGTGTGTGTGTTTTGAGTGTGTGTGTGTGTGTCTGTGTGTGTGTGTGTCTTTGTGTGTGTGTGTGTGTGTGTGTGTGTGTCTTTGTGTGTGTGTGTGTGTGTGTGTGTGTGTGTGTGTGTGTGTGTGTGTGTGTGTGTGTGTGTCTGTGTCTGTGTGTGTGGTGAGTGTGTGTCTGTGTCTGTGTGTGTCTGTGTGTGTGTGTGTGTGTGTGTGTGTGTGTGTGTGTGTGTGTGTGTGTGTGTGTGTGTGTGTGTGTTTTGAGTTGACTGCAGGCTGAGACTCAAGACAGCCCTGACTCCTGTAGG
>NC_045172.1:26414600-26425198 GCF_900700415.2 Clupea harengus | reverse complement strand
GTGTGTGTGTGTGTGTGTGTGTGTGTGTGTGTGTGTGCGTGGCGTTTGGAGCATGAGTGTGGAAACAGTTTGGCAGAGAAGAGGGCAGGAGAGGGGCAGAGATTGGGGGGGGGGTCTCTAGCTCGGCATACCTGTTTATAAATAGCCCCAGCACACACACACACACACACACGCACACACACAGCCCGTTCAGGACATAAAGGAAACCTCACTGACACCTGGTGGCCAAATCAGGAATTGCTGTAAAACAAATCCTGCTTTTATATTAAAGCTCCAGGTTAACTCTCTCTCTCTCTCTCTCTCTCTCTTTCCCTCTCTCTCTCTCTCTCTCTCTCCCTCTCTCTCTCTCCCTCTCTCCCTCTGTCTCTCTCCCCCTCTCTCTCTCTCTTCCCTCCCTCCCTCCATCTATCTCTCTCTATCTCTCTCTCCCTCTCTCTCTCTCCCTCTGTCTCTCTCCCCCTCTCTCTCTCTCTCCCTCCCTCCCTCCATCTATCTCTCTCTATCTCTCTCTCTCCCTCTCTCCCTCTGTCTCTCTCTCCCCCTCTCTCTCCCCTCTCTCTCTCTCCCTCCCTCCCTCTCTCCCCCTCTCTCTCTCTATCTCTCTCTCTCTCTCTCCCCCTGTCTCTCTCTCTCCCCCTCCCTCTCTCTCTCTCTCTCTCTCTCTCTCTCTCTCCCTCTCCTCCTCCCTCCCTCCATCTATCTCTCTCTATATCTCTCTCTCCCTCCCCCCCTTTGTCTCTTTCCCTCCCTTCATCTATCTCTCCCTCTGTCTCTCTCCCCCTCTCCCTCTCTCCCTCCCTCCCTCCATCTCCTCTCCTCCTCCCTCAGGTGTGAGATCGATGCCACTCTGGAGCGTCTGAAGATGCTGGAGAGGGAGCTGAGCACCAAAGAACAGGAGCTGGAGAAGAGGGAGCAGAGGCTCCGAGAGTGGGAGCAACAACTCATGGAGCGATCCTCCAGAGCGCCCGTCAGCACCAAGGTGTGTGTGTGTGTGTGTGTGTGTGTGTGTGTGTGTGTGTGTGTGTGTGTGTGTGTGTGTGTGTGTGTGTGTGTGTGTGTGTGTGTGTGTGTGTGCGTGTGTGTGCGTGTGTGTGTGTGTGCACCAAGGTTATTATTATAGTTTTGCATTTTATTATTTGTGTCTGTGTGTGTGAGTGTGTGTATGTGTGTTTGTGTGTGTGTGTGTGTGTGTGTGTGTGTGTGTCAAGGTTATTATATTAGTTTTGCATTTTTCACTAGTTTTTTATTTTTATTTCGTTTTGACTTTTTTTTTTCAATTTCAGTTTAGTTTTAATTCGTTTTTAAAGCGGGTTTGCTAGTTTAGTTTAGTTTTTCTATTTTTTGAAAATGCTTAGTTTGAGTTTAGTTTTTATTAGTTTCAGTATTAGTTTTAGTCTTTACCGCGGAATGCAACAGACCAGGGGGGGGGGGGGGCAGTCAGGGAAGCCTAATTTTTTTGCTTGCAAAACAAAATGCTCAAAATGAATAGTAGATACAAGCTACAATAAATAATATGTAATTAAAAACTCACCAAACATACCATTTAAAAAAAAGAGCCATCCACAAAAGACAACTATGAAAGATGTATGTCAGACGTGTGTCAGTCAGAATTTGCGCATATCCTGTTCAAACAGACAGGAGACAGGGAGACGGTGAGGCAGCGACGAGCTGTGCCTCATCTCAAAACTGGGTTGAGCGCATGCGTAGAACCTATTTAGTTTTGCTGATCTGACGTAAAGCCGCAGTGAAAAAGCACGGAGAGGAGGCAAACAATGAATGCTTCAATGAAGGGAGCATGCGAGAGCCCACCGGTCGGGTTTATGCTTGTTCTGCCGTTACTCTTCTTATATTTTACCTTGACTTTGAAAATGGAAGATTCTATAGCTAAGCTAAAACATTTCTCAAAACTGGACTTTCAATCAAAACGTGAATTGATCAATAATGGGAGACCAATGCCGTAGCTAAAAGGTATGCTTCAAACGACGGGACAGAAGATAACTCGACTCGACTTCTCACACCCAAAGCCAAATTGCTTTGAAAATATTTTCAACCTCAAGAATAGATTTTGGTTTTGGACGTACAGCGGAGACCCTCAGGGGGCCTGTGCAACTTCGTAAGAGTTCATATTCACGAGTGCATAATCACACATATTAACACAAGTTCATCACAAGCTAGCAGCGGCCAACTGTATGTAGCTACCTTACCAGACTATGTGTGTGTAAAGAATGCTGGTATGAAAAACAACCAGTAGTCAAAGTGCAAGCTGCCAATTGAATGGTGAGTTAAACTACTGTATTGGGTTTATATATTTGTAAATCTGACTCTGAAGTGCCTCACCAGCCATGAACCTCACCGCACGTTACTGTTCCAAGTAACCCCAAATAGGACTGTCGCTTTCTCCCGACTTTTGCCGCCATGAAACCAGGTGAGGGGCGTGTACTAAAAGTGGTACGGCGGAAGATAGACTAAAAGGCTATCTATGAAATACATTGACAAAGACGACAACTAAGGACATTTTCTCTATAATTCTATTTTATTTTAGTTCCTTTTGTAAAGACACAATACAGTTTCAGTTAGTTATCGTTTTTATTTATAAAGCCTCGTTTTTATTTTTATTTCAGTTTCAGTTCAGTTTATTTTGCACCTCGTTTTCGTTTTTTCGTTGGTTTTCGTTAACTATAATAACCTTGGTCAGCACACACACACACACACACACACACACACACACACACACACACACACACACATTATACCCCAATCTATAAGTTGTGTATATGCTATATATCTCTTAAGCACTTCCATCATACACACAGAGGAGCAGGTAAACTAACCCAGCCTCCTCCTCCTCCTCCTCCTCTTCCTCCCCAGTTCTCCTCCCCGGTGATGGGCACCCTGAGTGCGGAGTCCTTCTTCGAGTCGCACTGTGAGGAGAGCAACAGCTCCGAGGTCAGCTGCCAGATCTCGTCCACCTCCTCCACCTCCTGCAGTAACGGCGAGCTGGGGGGCGTAGTAGGGGGCGCCGGCGGCGGGGGGGGGGGGCTGCAGGCGCTGGTGCTGTCGGGGTTCCGGGACGTGTTCGGGGACATGGACGGGCCCGCTGGGGCGGGGGAGTCGGTGCGCTCCTCGGGGTTCCGGGACGTGTTCGGGGACATGGACGGGCCCGCGGGGGGGGGGGAGTCGAGTGTGCGCTCCTCCGGGATGCAGGTCAGCATGCAGGCCAAGCAGAACTCGTCCAAGTCCCACAGCGTCCGCCAGGGGCGCAAACTCAACATGGCCATCAACATGGACGACTTTGGCTGGTCCAACGATGACGACGACGACGAGAGCGATTAGGTGTGGCGTGCAGGAGGAGGAGGAAGAGGAGGAAGAGGAGGGAGGAACTGGGAGGGTGTAGGCAGTAGAGGGGGGGGGTGGGGGGGGGATGTTGGGTTCTGATCCGTTGTTGGTGTTCTGAAGTGCCTCAGCAGGACCTCTGATGTCACTGCAGCTTCCTGTGTGCGTCTGCAGCTTTGCTGGACCCACCCCCATGCCACTCATTCTGCCTGCCAATCAAAAGCCCCAGCCAATCAGGTAGCTCTGCCACAGGTTACAGCTGTCCTGCCATTGGACGCCCCCCCCCCCCCGCTGCTCTGTGTGTGTGAGACCCCTCCTCCACGAGGTGCTCATGGGCTGAAATCTCTCCCAGAATGCAGTTCACTCCATAGTAGATCTGGTGCGGTTCTGACCCAAACCACCTCTAGAGGGCGCTGTGCTGTGTGTGTGTGTGTATGTGTGAGTGTGTGTGCGTGTGTGTGAGGGTGTGTGTGTGTGAGGGTGTGTGTGTGGTGTGTGTGTGGTGTGTGTGTGGTGTGTGTGTGTGTGTGTGTGTGTGTGTGGTGTGTGTGTGTGTGTGTGGTGTGTGTGTGTGTGTGTGTGTGTGTGGGTGGTGTGTGTGTGTGTGTGTGTGGTGTGTGTGTGTGTGTGTGCTGAAGACAGGGGTCCTCCTGGGCGTTCTGGGGGCCGCCGCTATGGAGCGTATTTACAGAGAGGCCGTCATTACGAGCAAATTAGCCACAAGGTGTACCTGGGGGGGTGGCCAGAGTGCGCTTTGGGAAGGACACACCGTATGCGATGACGTAAAATCACAAGATATCAGTCAGCTGCCCCAGGACATATCAGTCACCTGCCCCTGGAGATATCAGTCACCTGCCCCAGGAGATATCAGTCACCTCCCCTGGTGTTGTAGGCACAGGAGATATCAGTCACCTGCCCCAGGAGATATCAGTCACCTCCCCTGGTGTTGTAGGCACAGGAGATATCAGTCACCTGCCCCAGGACATATCAGTCACCTGCCCCAGGACATATCAGTCACCTGCCCCAGGAGATATCAGTCACCTGCCCCAGGACATATCAGTCACCTCCCTGGTGATGTAGGCACAGGAGATATCAGTCACCTGCCCCAGGCGTTGTAGCACAGGAGATATCAGTCACCTCCCCTGGTGATGTAGGCACAGGAGATATCAGTCACCTGCCCCAGGAGATATCAGTCACCTGCCCCAGGAGATATCAGTCACCTGCTCTGGGGTTGTAGGAGATATCAGTCACCTGCCCCAGGAGATATCAGTCACCTGTCCCAGGAGATATCAGTCACCTCCCTGGTGATGTAGGCACAGGAGATATCAGTGACCTGCCCCAGGCGTTGTAGCACAGGAGATATCAGTCACCTGTCCCAGGAGATATCAGTCACCTCCCTGGTGATGTAGGCACAGGAGATATCAGTCACCTGCCCCAGGCGTTGTAGCACAGGAGATATCAGTCACCTGCTCTGGTGTTGTAGAAGATATCAGTCACCTCCCCAGGAGATATCAGTCAGCTGCCCCTGGGGTTGTAGGAGATATCAGTTACCTGCCCAGGAGATATCAGTCACCTCCCCAGGAGATATCAGTCAGCTGCCCCTGGTGTTATAGGGACAGGAGCTCCACGGCATCCATTGGTCTACACCGCACCATGTGCCACGTCAACTCATATTAATTTCACCTCAACTCCTTAATCACTTTTTTTAGACTTGAACGCAGGGTTACAGTTGTGACCTTCGAAGAATATTTACGATAATTCAATTCAATTTTATTTATATAGCGCCATAACAATACAATTGTCTCTAGGCGCTTTACAGAGCGATAAGTATTTTCAAAAGTAAATTGAACAAAACCATTAATTAGTAAACAAATTCATTGATTGATGGTCATGGTACCTAATGACCCCCTACAGTCGACTGGTTAAGGTCAGTGGCCATGGAGGTTTTCTGGCGTTAGATGGCACTAATAGTGTGTTACTGCGATGGTGGATTCTGGGAGGTGTAGTCCAATAGAGTGTTACTGCCATGGTGGATTCTGAGAGGTGTAGTCCAATAGAGTGTTACTGCCATGGTGGATTCTGGGAGGTGTAGTCCACAGAGTGTTACTGCGATGGTGGATTCTGGGAGGTGTAGTCCACAGAGTGTTACTGCGATGGTGGATTCTGGGAGGTGTAGTCCACAGAGTGTTACTGCGATGGTGGATTCTGACGTTAGATGGCACTAATAGGTAACACTAAAAAGTTACTGCTATGGTGGTTCTGCTTGCTGATTGGTTGAGGCTGTGCATGTATCTTTTCTTTTCTTCTGCCGTTTTCACTCCGCTCCACCCACTCAGATCCAGCCCCGCCCACTATGATCCAGCCCCGCCCACCATATCTGGCTCCACCCACACAACCCCGCCCATCCATATCTTGCTCCACCCACTCGGCTCCAGCTCCGCCCCCCAGCTCTAGCTCCACCCACTCGGCTATGGGCCTGCAGATTCCCCACATTTTCTGCTGTTTTTGTAAAGAATATTTTCCTCTTTTTTTTTAATCAAATAAAGGAAATGTGAACCCATGGTGTTGTCCGCTGGTGGTCTTTGGGAGGTGTAGTCCAGTGGTTCTCAAACTTTTTGTCCGGGGACCCCATAAAATCCATTTGCCAAGTCTCGCGACCCCCCACACATTTTGACAGGATATCATAGGTCTAAATTCAGTTTCATCTTGAATGATGAGACTGCTTGCTGAGACAATATTAGTTTTCATTATCCACCCTGATGTAGAAAACACCATTTCTGATAGACTATACAGCAAGTCAAAGCCTAATATGTTGATGCACAGGGCAGCAAGATCATTTTGCGACCCCCAAAAAACGTTTGGCGACCCCACTTGGGATCCCGACCCCTAATTTGAGAACCACTGATGGTCTTTGGGAGACTGAGAACTAAAAGCCAGGTACACTGAAACAGGTCTAGCACGTGCAAGGCAGGGCTAAGACCAGGTTTACTGATAGTATATCATATAAAGCTAATATTGATCAGGTGTATGTGCTGATAGTATGTAATATATAGTTAATATTGATCAGGTAAAACAGGTCTAGCACGTGCAAGGCAGGGCTAAGACCAGGTTTACTGATAGTATGTAACATATAGTTAATATTGATCAGGTGTAAGTTTTGATAGAATGCAATATATAGTTAATGATTATTACCAGGTAAGGATGTAAATAACTTGGTTTTAAGTGTAATTGTTGTTTCACATTTTTGGAGATGGAGATGTCTAACATCGAGGATAAGCACAATCAGCCCTAAATTAGTCGTGTTAGGTATGGGATTATGTCTAAATCAGTCGTGTTAGAAGTATGGGATTATGTCTAAATCAGTCGTATGATGGGATTATGTCTAAATCAGTCGTGTTAGAGGTATTATGGGATTATGTCTAAATCAGTCGTGTTAGAAGTATGGGATTATGTCTAAATCAGTCGTATGATGGGATTATGTCTAAATCAGTCGTGTTAGAGGTATGATGGGATTATGTCTAAATCAGTCGTGTTAGAAGTATGGGATTATGTCTAAATCAGTTGTGTTAGAAGTATGGGATTATGTCTAAATCAGTTGTGTTAAGAGGAATGAATGGATTATGTCTAAATCAGTCGTGTTTAGAGGTATGATGGGAACAGGCTGTCGGGTCAGAACCGGACAGTAACCATGACAACCAGACGGGAACCATGACAACCACACAGGAACCATGAGAGCAAGGAAGAGTAAATGAAGGAGAGGTTTATTAAAATAGAACCCAGTTTTACCGGTCGCTCATCATTGGGAGTGGTTACAGTTTGTGCACATATAAATGACTGACAAGTGCATATCAAAATCATACAAAGACAAAGGAGTGTGTGTGTGTGTGTGTATTGGCACAAAACAATCCTGTTCCCGTGTGTGTGTTGTGTTTGTCAAGGCAATGGTGAACTCATATGGCCCCCCCCCCCCCGCATACTTTGGAAAAGCCTGAAATGTCTTCAGTAAGGCCCTGATCTGGGACTAAACCATCTCACTGCAGGGGTAGCATCAACTTCAGTACTCACAGCTGGACTAAACCATCTCCCTGCAGGGGAGCATCAACTACAGTACTCAAGCGCTGGACTAAACCATCTCACTTACAGGGTAGCATCAACTACAGTACTCACATTCCTGTTTCCACTGCAAACTGTTCGTTTCAGTCGAGAGATAATTCAAATAATTAGCCTAATTAGCCTAAACCAACCATAGACCTCAGCATTCATTCAATCTGATGATGATGCATTCCAGTCTGCATTACTGTACTGGTTTATCAGTGCTGACGTTGATGTTCATCAACGTGTGTGTGTGTGTGTGTGTATGTGTGTATGTGTGTGTGTGAGTGTGAGTGTGAGTGTGTGAGTGTGTGTGTGTGTGTGTGTGTGGTGTGAGTGTGTGTGGTGTGGGTGTGGGTGTGGGTGTGGGTGTGTGTGTGCATTATTTTTATGAGCTAATGTTAGGAAGGGTTATTGGTCATGGCACTCTTATCTATAGTCTCTCTCCAGACGAGGTATTTATGTATGTATATGTATATATTCTAAGAGGTATATGTATGTATGTATATATATTCTATTATATATATATATTCTATTATATATAAGTCATTTTATAGTTTTTAGCATTAGCTGCATATATCAGTCTTTGATACAACAGCAGTATCTGTCTATCTATCTCTGCATCTATATCACTCTTCTTCTTCCCATCCCCCCATCTCCCCCCCTATATCTTCTTGGCCTCCTCCTGGTGGTGGGGGGTGGTATAGCAGGGGGTCCATCATATGGCCATGGTGCACTGGATGAACTGCAGAGGAGAAACAGGCGGAGAGAGAGAGAGAGAGAAGGAGAGAGGGGGGGAGAGAGAGAGAGAGGGGGGGAGGGAGAGAAAGAGAGAGAGAGAGAGAGAGAGAAAGAGGGAGAAACAGGCGGAGAGAGGGGGGTGAGAGAGAGAGAGAGGGGGAGGGAGACAGAGAGGGAGGGAGGGAGAGAGGGAGAGAGGGGGGGGGGAGAGAGAGAGAGAGGGGGAGAGGGAGAGAGAGGGGGGGAGAGAGAGAGGGAGGGAGAGAGAGAGAGAGAGAGGAGAAACAGGCGGAGAGAGAGAGGGGGAGAGAGAGAGAGAGATTTAGAGGCCAGATGAGTAAAGGGCAGATGGCAGACGTCCCTCAAACCTCCGGCTATTAAAAAAGGAATGTGATTCTTGCTTTTGCTTCCTTACATCGTCGTACTGGAACATCACCGACCCCTGCTGCATCGTGTCTCTCCTCCTGAAGCTGTCTGTGAAGCACACAAGTCAACCATGAGTGTATACACACACACACACACACGTCCCATGAGTCTGAGCACACACACACACCCCCCTCCCATGGGCATCCTGGCTCCCTCACAGACACGTTCAACTGGTTTTCAGTGACGTCCCCGACCCCACACACACACACACACACACACACACACACACACACACACACACACACACACACACACACACACACACACGCTCCAGCTGTGATTGGATTAGGTATGAGGGAATCCCACACACACGCTGACACGGCCATGCAAACAGGTGCATGGCTGAACTAGTTGCACAGGTTTGTGCGTGTGCGTGTGCGTGTGCGTGTGCGTGTGCGTGTGCGTGTGCGTGTGTGTGTGTGTGTGTGTACTCGTCCTACCTGTCATGGACCTGAGCTTCACACAACAGGCCACGTAGTCGTCGAAGTAGATGCGTCCGGCCTTGCTGTAGCGCTTGATGACGCCATTCAGGGTCGCGGGGCTCACCCTGTAGCCTGCGGTAACCACAGCAACCAAACAGAAAACAAACACACTGTTTACACACACACAGACACATGTAGAAACACACACACACATGTAGAGCGTGGGGACTGATCCTGTAGCCTGCAGTAACCACAGTAACCAAACAGAAAACAAACACACTGTTCACACACACACATGTAGAAACACACACATGTAGAGCCTGGGGACTGATCCTGTCGCCTGCGGTAACCACAGCAACCAAACAGCCTTTATTAAAGACACTATGCAACAATTATGAGGAATGGTTTTATAGACAAGTGGTTTTGGGTTCAGGGAGAACTGGAGATCAGGCTGAAAGAGGCAGAGGAGTCATACAGACGGAAGGAGGAGCAGGAGAACCACATGAGGGAGGTCTGGGATGGTATGAAGACCACATGAGGGTCTGGGAGGTTAGGGAGGTCTGGGATGGCATGAAAACCACATGAGGGTCTGGGATGGCATGAAAACCATCACAGGCTGCAAGAAGAGCAGCAGCACCGTTGAGGGTGGTGCCTCCTCTGCTACCAGTCTCCATCGGGGGGGTCAGTGTGGAGGTGGTCAACACCTACAAATACCTAGGAGTTCATCCGGACAATAAACTGGACTGGTCAGCCAACGTTGATGCACTCTACAAGAAGGGTCAGAGCCGGCTCTAACTTCCTGAGGAGGTTGAGGTCCTTCAATGTCTGCAACAAACTCCTGCGCATGTTTTACCAGTCTGTGGTTGCCAGCATCCTTTTTTATGCTGTGGTGTGCTGGGGAGGCAGCATAAAGAAGAGGGATGCAGGGCGACTGGACAGGCTGGTGAGGAAGGCGGGAGCTGTTGTGGGCACCGAACTGGACTGCCTCACAACGGTGGCGGAGAGAAGGACCCTGAGTAGGTTGCTGACCATCTTGGAACAATGTCCACCACCCACTACACAGAACTTTCGATAGACAGAGGAGCATATTCAGTGGCAGACTCCGGTCACTGTCATGCTCATCGGACAGGCTGAGGAGGTCCTTTGTCCCCAGGGCCATTCAGCTTTATAATGCCACGCAGAAGGGGAGGGGGAGGGAGATGGACTTCACTCTATGTGTGTGTGTGTGTGTGTGTGTGTGTGTGTGTGTGTGTGTGTGTGTGTGTGTGTGTGTGAGGGAGATGGACTTCTCTGCATGAGTCTACCTCAGTCTGCCCTATCATCCACCCCATCTTATCAGACCATCCCACTGTCCATCCTTTTACTGGCTATATACTAGCCCCTTGTACAGACTTAATAATCTCTTATATTCTGCACCATCTAGCCACACAAGCAGCACATCCTGGGCACATCCTGGGCATCTCCTGGGCATCTCCACTGTCACACTCAATCATGCACATTGCACCATAGGGTCAGACCCATTCTTGTACCCGTTACCATCCCACTCCTTTTGAACATGTTCTCCCTATGTGTGTGTGTGTGTGT
>NC_045172.1:26404600-26409600 GCF_900700415.2 Clupea harengus | reverse complement strand
ATGAACCCAATAAATACGGCATTGTAAATGTCTGCTAGAGGTATGTCTACTTTACAGGTCATTCTAAAATAACGTTCGCCATGTAGGCTACGCGACCGTTCTAACGAAAACGAAAGTTTTCTTTTCTTTTCTTTTTTTAAAAGAGCGCTATTGAGGTCACCACCACTAACTGACAGCCTACACACATCCTACCCACAGTTTATACTCAGGCCTGTGTAAACCTGTGTACACACGCTGATCGCCGTTTACCGCAACGCCCCGCCTCAAGCCGATTCTTATTAAATCAAACGGACACATGCCATTCGGCTGCGTCACCCCATAAGCCTTCAAGTCCGAATAAAGTGGGCTTCTACTTACACGGTGATTTGAAGGAACGACCAAAAACGCTGGACTGACTCATTAAGCCAACTACTGTGTGGGGTTTCACTATCGCTCAACCCCCTCGGCGGAAAAAAAAGTTCCATTATGCCGTAAAAGCGTACCTAGCTCTAAATTTGTTATTAATATTACGATCAATACAATGAAATGGATAGCACCACTTACGCCGCCGTATCCGGGATAAGCCATCAATCCGCTGTGGAAATAGCCCAACTTGATATACAAATCTGATTTGTGAAAAATGCGATGGCGAAGTGAGGCTCACTACTACTTCCTACTTCCCTGAGCTCCTGAAACACAGATGGTGGTGAAAAGCGGAAACTGACCAGTTGATTGCTAGGACACAGAGCCAATCACACGTTCATCTTACACTTTACATCCGAGCTGTTGGTTACATATAGGAAGTGAGGAGTTAAAATTGTTTTGTGTGTGTTTTTTGTACGTCAACAGTAAGCTACAGCCTACTTGTCAGAATGACGTAGGTTGCAAATACAAAACAATATTTAGTCCAGCTCAAAAAAACGGTTGACGGTCATACTCATACGGCTCATTTAAAGGGGAAACTTAGTAATTTATTTAACCTGGGCGCTATTTTCCCATATGTTTCGGTCCCAGTTGTTACCAAACACAAAAATGATCGAAACCGGCAACCGCAACCGCTAAACGGCTATAGGCTACACTACACTCCCACGGGGCAATGCATCTGTGAACCCTTTTTTCCACGACTGACAGGCTCATAATGTAATGTAATACACATTACTACCGCTAGAGGGCACTGTTAGCCCAAGACAGTGAACAACGGATCCGGGAGAGCACTCAATGCACTAACAACAACTAGCCAATATGAAGCAAAGAAGTTCCTTTATTAAATGATCATTTCATTTGCAACGCAAGTCCACATTGAAAAGCAAGCAGTACACAGTTCACCTCCATATACTCACACGTGCGACACAAGATAAATATGATCATTCGATCATTCTGGCACATCTAATAACCATCTTAATCCATCAGCACCCTCCAAAGGCACGACACACGTGAAAAGATCCGATCTCCTTAAACTGCATAGAAGGCACTCGTGAAGGTAACACAAAACACGCCGAGTAGAAATGATAGAAGCGGACTTCCCTGTCCGTGTTCAGCAAGTTCCCACCACTGTTTGAAGAGGTCAAAGTCCCATAATTATTGATAATAGGTGGTGGGCCGAGGCCCCGTATCTGTTCAACTTTGTAATTTAAAATGGGACAACCTTGATTTTTTTTCCAGTTGAGGTAATGATGTTATTTCTAACGATAAACCAGTTGTTGTCAGCGAACATCGTTGCACATTTAGTCAAAACCATAGTGTTAAAAGTTTGTTAAACTCACCGGCAAACACAGTTGCCTACTAAAGCAGTGCAACCAATAACACGATGTAATACTGGCGTAAAAACATTATTAACCAATCAGATGCAGCCACATTGACACCCGTTTCACCCATTACTTAAGTGTAGTTAATATTGACATATATTCCCACCACTGTTTGAAGAGGTCAAAGTCCCATACGCAGCATTGCGCAACTCAGGGTCTGTCTGCACCCGCTGACGTCCACCTCCGGCTCCCTTCCCACGCTATCTTTAGATAGATGGATACTTTATTAATCCCGAGGGAAATGTAGGTCATCCAGTAGCTTATACATATACACAAATACACTTACACACTTATACACTTATACACCTCACATACATAAATACATAAATCACATATACATACACATAGGGAGAACATATTCACACACAGAGTGTTTTCCAGATACAGGAAAGGGTCTGACCCTATTGTACAGAGTGCAATGATTTTGACAGTGTCGGTGTCCAGGAGGAAAGTGAAAAGTGAAAAGTGATCTTGTGCTGCTGGTGTGGAGAGTGCACAAAGAATAGCCTATATAATGTTCTTGTGCTTGTGAGGATGGGTAGTGCAAGATAGTGGTCTTGTGCTTGTGTGTGTGTGTGTGTTTGGAAAGCGCAAAGAGCAAAGTGATAGTGCAGAATATGTAGGTGGTAAAGTCTATGCATGGGGCTGAGATGAGATGAGCAGGGGAGGGCAGACTGAGGTAGACAGTGATACAGGAGGTAGAGAAGTTGTTAAGTAATCAGAAGGTCGCTAGTTCGATTCCCTGTCGAAGCGTCCTTGAGCAAGACACTGAACCCCTAATTGCTCCTGATGTGCAGTGTGCCATCACTGTAAATGTGAAATGTGTATACATCCTTGTAAGTCGCTTTGGATAAAAGCGTCTGCTAAATGACAAAATGTAAATCTCCCTCCCCCCTCCCCTTCTGTGTGGCGTTAAAAAGCTGAATGGCCCTGGGTTTAGGAGTTACTCAGCTCCCTGTCGCTATAGTAACTATAAGTGTGACTTCGTGGAAATGAGCCCTTTCTGTTTCTTTACAGTTATTGAGATAAACAGACACAGGTTTATCGCCGTAGTAGGGATCCTTTACATATTGTCAGACATTTATAATAACATTCAATAATATATAATATATATATAAACATATAATAATAACATTATGAGCCTCTACTTTGACGGAGATGCTTGCCCCATATGATTGCATTGAATTGCTGTTTTGTGGTTGGCGGTTATTGCGTTCAAACTCTATACTTGACCGTTAATTGTCTTTGGTAGAAGTTTGGACCCAAAAATATGTAAAAATAGGGCCCAGGTTTAAAATCCCGACGTTTTTCGTTAAGCGCCTTCATTATTTGGCCTGCAAGTAATACCTATTTTATATTTGTAGTAATTTTATAAGCCAAGCCCATTCAGTTATAGCAGCCTGTGTAATGTGTGTAAATACATTTTAAGTAAATAGATCAATCAGTCGGGTGTTTGTTGGTGGTGAAGGGGTGTGTATTGGGGCGTTTCCAAGAACAGAGAGATTGCCTCAGAGGCTTCAACACTTCTTTTTATGTTTGCAGAGACATATTGACATTGCCGGTGATTTCATGTCGTTTCTAATTTGAATCTTCAGGGCAGAAGCCCGGTTTGACTGGTGTGGTGTCTGACATGCAGGCAGGCTACAGTGTCGCTGATAAGAATGTATTGGCACAGCCTGCCTGGGTCATGGATATACAAACCAGCATGAAACATGAGAACTAGCAGGGCGCGGACTTTCCCTGTTAAATATTATACCCCCTCGGTTTCGAAAACGGATGAACGGAAACCGAAAGCAATACCGCAACTAAGGTGTAACCCTGCAATGCTTTTATAAACAGTCGGGTGCTGACTACAGTAACAGTAGGACTCGTCTCCTGCGTAGGTTAATAACAAACGCCGCAAAAAATGACTGTAGATACGGATGACAGCCTCATCTGGCTGATCAGCGATTGTTTTCGCAACACATTACGACGTCTCATTCGCATCGAGCCCGTTTTAGATCACATTACTTTCTTGGAGAGGGAGCAGAAAGAACGGATCATCACCAAGGCGAGAAACGAATGTAACCAAAGTGCAGTCGATCTCCTTATCGACACCATCGTGAGCAAGGCCCGTCAGCCCGGCTGGTCCCGGGAGTTCGTGCAGGCCCTCTCGTCCGCGGGGTGCTCCTATGCCGCGCAGATAGTGGAGACGGAGACGTTGGCCAGTCCGTCGCTGGAGGCCGAGAATGACTGCTGTGTCCATCTGATCACGCTTTTGGGCCCGAGTCTGCTTGACATGAAGACGACAGACGTGTGTGACGCCTGTTTCCAGGGCAACCTAATCACGGATGAGGACCGGCAAAACGTGAGTGATGTCCGGGAATGTCTCTTTAAAATGAATACAAAAAATGTTTCTCAATTTGAACACATATTGTTCTCAAGATGACTGAGGTAGGCTATTAACTGTGCACACTATCAAACCACTCACTATAGCAACGGACTGATAATCATACATATAGTTGGCCTTACATGTTTCTTATGGATTGAGACTCACAATCCAGCGTCTATTTAATGTGGGCGTGTGAAAGTGAAGACGTGGGCGGGGCCTGACGATGGGGGTTGATCCAAAACACTATGTCATGAATTTGGGGGGAATCACCTGCTTAAACCGATCATCTGACATGGAGCACACCAGGCACGTGCACAGACATTTTGGGGGGCAGGTGCTCAAACCAAAAAAAGGGCACCCATCGCCAAAATTATTAATGAAATTAAAAATAATAATAAATAAATAAATAAAAAACACAGTAGGATATTCTCAACTTAAATATTTATTTTTGTTAACAAACTTAATTATCTCCTGAACATAACTCAGTCCTACACTCTGTCTGTCCTTCCTCATCCATGATGGGCTCCTCTGAACCAGGTAGGGTTACTGATTCTCCCTTATTTGTTTTAGTTGATGGCCTGATCCAAGATAAGAGAGCTGCTACCCTGAGCTGCTTGCTGCAGTTCCCTGTCCTTCTGCTTTTGGAGTCTCTCTTTTCTTGGCATTATTATTTTGTAAATTAGATAAATCAATGTTGTGCATAATGATCCAGAGTGACTTACATTATCTCTGTAAAGCTGACAACACAGTACACACACATTTTTTTTTACTGTTTTCTGACTGAGTTGAAGCATAAGCAGCATTACACTAATAATATACCACAATATACCTCACCAGACTGTCAT
>NC_045172.1:26377100-26389600 GCF_900700415.2 Clupea harengus | reverse complement strand
CACACACACACACACACACACAATCTTCACATCAGAGTTCACACACCCATTCCTCATCTATAGCTTCTCTCGTTGCTAACATGATGAAATGATATGACTGTATGAATGCATGAATGACACACAAATAAATCAATATTGACAAAATTGCCATTTTATGGATTGAAAATTTAAAGAGATACTGCACCCTTTTGAGTTGTAAACTAAATGATATTTAAAGAGATACTGCACCCTTTTGTACTGTTGTTGAGCTGTAAACTAAATTATATGACTGTATGGCTGTATGAATGACATGAAATAAATCAATATTGACATTTTATGGGTTGAAAATACCTTGAAGCGCCATCTACTGGTTTAATCCAGCCCTGCACCTTGTGAGGCCAATTAGAGTGGCGTAGAGCGGACTGGTTGGTACATATCTACATCATGATATTTACATGTGAACTCCATCGAGACGAGAGTTTAGCCCCCCAAACCCCCTTGCCCACTTTTTAATGATCTAAATGATGCAGTGGGTGGAGTTGGGGGAGCATACAGTTCACCCAGATATCCACAAGGTGGCGCCCTTTCCCCATGAGAGAACACCCTACCTAGGCAGGTCCAAGATGTGTGTGAAGACCTGACACACACATCATACACACACCACACCGCAACACACCACACCACCACACACCACACCTGTTAGAAGCATGTAACACTCTATTAGTGTTCGTCTTTTATGGTTTCTTTCTACATTTACATTTAGTCATTTAGCAGACGCTTTCATCCAAAGCGACTTACATATGTGCGACTTACAATGTATACACATTTTACATTTTACACTGATGGCACACTGCACATCAGGAGCAATTAGGGGTTCAGTGCCTTGCTCAAAGACACTTCGACAGGGAATCGAACTAGCAACCTTCTGATTACTAAACGACTTCTCTACCTCCTGTACCACTGTCGCCCCACTGTCGTTTCTCTCTCTCTCTCTCTGTCTCTCTCTTGTCTCTCTCTCTCTCTCTCTCTCTCCTGTCTCTCTCTCTCTCCCTCTCTCTCTCTTGTCTTGGTGTTCCATCCTAGCCTCTCTCACACCGCAGTGCTAAATATATTTCTGTTGTCTTAGCGGCTAATTAACTGTGTGACAACTCTGGCTTTAAGTGTGTGTGTGTGTGCGTCAGCAGGGGTATATATATGTGTGTGTGTGTGTGCGTCAGCAGGGGTATATATATATATGTGTGTGCGTGTGTGTGTGTGTGTGTGTGTGTGTGTGCGTCAGCAGGGGTATATATATATATATGTGTGTGTGTGTGTGTGTGTGCGTCAGCAGGGGTATATATATATGTGTGTGTGTGTGTGTGTGTGTGTGTGTGTGTGTGTGTGCGTCAGCAGGGGTATATATATGTGTGTGTGTGTGTTAGAGATGTAGGGCAGTTGTTCAGCGCTTAGGGAGATCAGTAATGTATTTCAGCAGCCAACCCCCCCCCCCCTTATTAGTCGTGTGTGTGTGTGTATGTGTGTGTGTTTTATATAAACATTCTACACACATAGCAACTACATCAACAGCCTTTACAAGAATGTTGGAACCTCTCATCTTACTACACACACACACACACTCAGACACACACACGCGCACACGCGCGCACACACACACACACACACGCACACACAGACACACTCTCACACACACACACACACACACACACACACACACACACACACACACACACACACACACACACACACACACACACACAGGGCTCTCCACTGCCCTGTGCCAGGTAAGAGCCAGAGCCTATCAGTGGGAGACTGAGGGAATTCAGGATTCAGGTCAGTGCTTCCCTCATGATGGAGCCAGGAGCTGAGGATCTGACATCTTCAATAACACTCAGAGACTGTGTGTGTGTGTGTGTGTGTGTGTGTGTGTGTGTGTACACACCCAGAGACTTAATGCTTCAATAACACCCAGAGACTTAATGCTCACGAACTCTTCCAGCGAGAGGATCAGGCTCAGGGGCCAAGGGTCATCACTGATCACTTCACCCTCAGAGAGAGAGGGAGAGAGGAGAGAGAGAAAGAGAGAGGGAGGGAGGAGGGAAAGAAAGTGTGAGGGAGAGGAGGGAGAGAGGGAGAAAGGAGAGAGCAAGAGGGAGGGAGGGAGGAGGGAAAGAAAGTGTGAGGGAGAGGAGGGAGAGAGACAGGAAGAAAAGAGTGAAGGAAAGAGAGACAGAGAGGAGGAAGGGGAAGGAGGGGTAGAAAGGAGAGAGGGATGGAGAGAGAGAGAAATAAGAGAGAGGAGGGGCAGGTGAGAGGGATTGGGGGCTAGGAGGCTAGTGCTGGATTAGCTTCATTTAGCAGAGAGGTTTAAGTTTAACCCTAAATAATAACCCTAACCCGCGGGCGAGTCCGCGATTTTTGTACTTTTTTTTTGCAACATGAACATGCAAATCGACTGTATAATTGTGGAGGAATTGACCATTTACTTTAGGCATGCATTTGTAGGTGTTTTTGTCGTGAAAACTGCTGGGGCTTAACAGGAAATAGGAGACCATAGGGTTTAATTTTCAGAAAAATCTAGAAATGTGGGAACATCGGGACTAATTTTTCAAAATTGTCAGTGAAAAAAAAATCCTTAGAAATGTGGGAACATAGGGCTGACCCCGGCTAATATCCTAATGCTAATATCCTAATGCTAATATGCTAATATCCTAATGCTAATGTCCTAATGCTAATATGCTAATATCCTAATGCTAATATCATAATGCTAATGCTAACGGCCATGGTGTGGCTGTTACATGACAACACTGACAAGTTAGTAGGAGAAAATCTGTATAAGTAAATTAAGAGTTTGGAGTTTAAAGATGTTACGTGACCTTCCCCCATACACCAGAGAGAGACTCAGCAGACGTGGAGTGCAGAGAGTTTATTGGACCCAGTACAGATCATACGCCCACACACACACACACACACACACGGCAGTACAGATCATACGCCCACACACACGGCAGTACAGATCATACGCCCAAACACACACACACACCAGTACAGATCATACGCCCAAGAGCAGAGTGAGGAGGGACAGAATCCAGTCAGAACCCGGTCACCAGGGCCAGGGCTGTCTGTAACCATGACTACCGTTTCTCCACACACTTAGCTTAGCCCGTCGCCAATCTCAGCATTTCCATCTCTACTTGGTGTGTGTGTGTGCGTGTGTGTGTGTGTGTGTGTAGGGTCTTTCAGTAATGGATAAAGGCCGCCAAGGTGTCCTGACATACAAAAACATTAAACGAAGTGGACGCACAGAACTCCACTACGCAAAGCCTAACGTTAGCCGTTAGCCGTTAGCTTCCTCCGAATATAATCCGGTTTTCATACACGCATTTAGGTATGCATAACATCAGCCCACAAAGGAAACATTTAGTCTAAAAAAGGTAATAGAGGTTGCTTGGTTAAAATGAATTCCAAAATTGAAGACCGAAATTCTTGCTAACATTAATGTTAGCCGTTTCCATGTTGACTAGCTTGCCAGTTAGCTAGCTCTCCAGATAACAAATGTTACTTAACCATAGAATTTAACAGGTATATATACCACTTATCACAATGAGAATATATGCATTTTGTTAATTCAATGTCTACACAAAACACACTCACTGTGGTACAAATATCAATTGAGCAGTTTACCGTTTATTATTGTTGCTTTGGTTACCAGATCTGCTTCATCATTTACAGACATGCTATGGCAAGCGCTGATTGATGACTGAGCCAATCAGAAAAGAGAGAGAGTATCTGTGGCGTCATTTGGGCCGTTTGGAGGCGGACCCGGCGCTGAACATGTAAAGGGTGTCACTTAAGTGCCTATGAGCCAATGAGAATACACCTGTGCACAAGCCCCACCCCCTCCCCCCCTCCTCACAGTTGGACCCCCTGCTTCACAAAGACAGACTTCAGAATATGTTTAACAGTGTATACAATTACAGACAAAAATGGAGACTTTGCAAAAATATATTCATATATATATTTATAGATTTTTTTTTTTTAAAAGTCTTTTAAAACCCACCCCCTCCCCCAAATTAAAGTCTCTGTAGAAAAAAAAACAGCAGAGGAAACTTGAACGTTACAACGTAAGAAACACCTGCACTGTCACCAGCCGAGAGTGACGGTTTGTCGTTGTGTTTTAGCAGGAACACACACCTGTCCGCGCGTACGTTGTGTTTTAGCTCCTGAGGGGCCGGATAGCCAACAGCCACAATCAAAACACAAAGAAAAAGACGCAGGAAATGCCATACAGTTCACAAAAATCACTGTCTGCATTCCTGAAAAAAAGATTACATTTATATATATATACTTAGAAAATCAAAACACTTTCTTTTTTTACTTTTGGAAAAATACTATGAGGGATCCCTTTAGCTCGAACGGTTAGAAAAATACAGAGGGAATGAAAGCCGACATCTATGGAGGCTGAGGCCGAACCCAGCGGGGGATAGACACACACACACACACACACACACACACACACACACACACAGGTCCAGCGGGGAATAGACTCAACACCGGAACCATCACTGGTCCAGCGGGGGATAGACTCACACACACACACACACACACAGGTCCAGCGGGGGATAGACTCAACACCGGAACCAGCGCTGGTCCAGTGAGGGATAGACTCAACACACACACACACACACACACACACACACACACACACACACACACAGGTCCAGCGGGGGAATAGACTTTGGACTCAACACCGGAACCAAGTGCTGGTCCAGAACAGGGAAGTCAGCCGGGTTTCATCTGGCACCTTCCGAGCTGCCTTTGTCTGACGGTTACAGTCATGCATATGCCTCTGTATCAGTGTGTGTGTGTGTGTGTGTGTGTGTGTGTGTGTGTGTGTGTGTGATCTCCACACCGCTCAGCAGTGTTGACAGTGAGTGTGTTGGCATGTTGGGGGGGGGGGGGGGGTTTGAGCGATAAAGTTGATTTTGTTTTGTGTTCGTTCGGTCATCCATCCATTGGTCTCTCCTCTCTCGTCTCCTCCCTAGAAGGCGTAGACGTCGGGGAAGGGCATGCCTGCGGGGGGGCACTGGTCCCTGGCCTCGGGGCCCGGGGGGTGGTAGGGGACGCTGGCGTGGTCCTCGTAGTGGGACAGGGGCATGGTGTCATCCTCGGGGACGGGGAGCCCCTCTGGCTCGGCCTTCAGGCTCGGCCGCTGGTTATCGGGGAAGGCCATGGAGAACAGAGCCTCGGGGTCACACACGAACTTATAGACGTACCGCTCGCCTGCCACCTACACACACACACACACACACGGGACAGAAGAAATCAGTCAGTACCGTACATGTGATGCACAATGCTTACTTTCTCTATTGCTGAACAGGATCATTTAAGACTAATGGACTATGAACTACAGAAGGGGATAGTTTTAATACATTTAGGAGGTTCTCTCTGATGTGCTCATTAGCTGCTGCGTGTTTAGGGGTGGGGGGGGGGCTGTGAGTGATGCACAGCTGGGAAGAGACTAGATGACTGGGAAGGCTGCGATGATCAGTGGTTCTCAAACTTTTTGTCCGGGGACCCCATAAAATCCATTTGCCAAGTCTCGCGACCCCCCACACATTTTGACAGGATATTATAGGTCTAAATTCAGTTTCATCTTGAATGATGAGACTACTTGCTGAGACAATATTAGTTTTCATTATCCACCCTGATGTAGAAAACACCATTTCTGATAGACTATACGGCATGTCAAAGCCTAATATGTTGATGCACAGGGCAGCATCATTTTGCGACCCCCAAAAAACTTCTGGCGACCCCACTTGGGGTCCTGACCCCTAGTTCGAGAACCACTGCACTAGATGACTGCGAAGGCTGCGAGATCAGATGACTGGGAAGGCTGCGAGAGATGCGCTAGATGACTGGGAAGGCTGTGATGGAGTGATGCACAGTGGGCTGTGTGGGAAGAGAAGGAAGAGAAGGAAGAGACGGAGGAGAAGTTGGAACGGAAACCTGCCTTTACCTTCTGCATGATGCCCTTCTCGTAGTAGTAGCGCAGAGAGCGGCTCAGCTTGTCGTAGTTCATGGCGGGACGGTTCTTCTGGATCCCCCACCGACGGGCAACCTAGAGAGGGGGGGAGAGAGAGAGAGAGAGAAAGAAAGAAAGAGAGGGAAGAGAGAGAGAAAAGAGTTTAATCTCAAAAACGAAACAAACCACTTCACTAAATCAGCATGTGTGTGTGAGTGTGAGTGTGAGTGTGTGTGTGAGAGCGTGTGTGTGTGTGTGAGAGAGACTGACCTCCTCGGGCTCGATGAGTTTAAACTCCAGGCCACGGCCAGTCCACATGATGTAGTGGCTGTTGGCCGGATCGTCCAGCAGCGTCACCAGGAACTGCCAGAGCTGCAGTGACCCCCGTCGCTGGTAGGGGGGGCCATCCCGAAACACACCACCCTCCTGCTTTATTATCTTACCTGCAGGGGTTACAGAGGGGGGGTTAGAGGTGGCAAAGAGGAACGAACTACTTGGATGTGAATGCAGCAACACTTTGGGTTTAACTCAAGTTTAATCTGGAGTGGTGTGTGTGTGTGTGTCTTACCATCGATTCTGTCTGGGACCACACAGGTATCGTCGTAGTACAGGTGAGAGTCTCCATCGAACATGAAGCCTGTGAGGCAATACAGAGGACAGGTTAGCACCAGCAGGTTGGGGCACGATAGCAATCTGCCAGGGTTGTTTATACACACACACACACACACACACACACACACACAAACACACACGCACACACCTTCACTGTTGCTCCTGTAAAGGTTGGCCGACTTGCTGACAAATGATGACTGGCAGTTTGACACCTCTGTAAGAAAACACACACACAAAACAGAGTTAGTCACTCTCATAGAAACCAATGCATCTGTGAAAACAAGGCAAAGAAACTAAATAGCCATCTAAGACTGTGTGTGTGTGTGTGTGTGTGTGTGTGTGGATGTGTACGTGTGTGTGCTGGGCATGAGAAATAGATGAAGACGTCAGAGAAGGCGTCAGGGGTCAACCTGTGACATCACAATGGCTTAAGGACAACTACACACACACACACACACACACACACACACACACAGTACTTAAGCACAATACTTTACTGATTTAAAACACGGTAGGACACACACACACACAGCCTGTTCACAGCCAGGAGTATTTACGAGCCGTAAAAAGCTAAGAAGCTTTTCTGTTACATCACTGAATGACCTGTCAATCAGGGGCAAGTGCCCAAGAGACCGTGGGAGCGTGGGAGTGTGTGCGTGTGTGTGTGCAAGACTGAGAGAAAGAGAAAGTGTGCGTGTGTGTGTGTGTCTGTTGCGGGGGATGTTCTCTGTTCTTGGGGAAGTATTACTGTGAAAAGCCCCCATGGAATAACACTGTGGGTGCTAACTCATGACCTAACGGCTTACGGCTAACCGCCTTACTCTTCCCCTCGTCTCCCTCATCTCTCTCTCTCCCAGGCTTCAAGCCTCTTGTCTGACTCAGCCACTGACGTAACCACACACACACACACACATCATCACACTCACACACACATAATCACCATCACACTCCAGCTGCCAGGATTCACCCATCTCACTCAGCCCTCCCTACAGCACCACACACAGCTAGACAGTAGACAGGGTGTGTGTGTGTGTGTGTGTGCATGACTGTTTGTGTTTGTGTTTGTGTGTGTGTGTGTGTGTATGTGTATGACTGTTTGTGTGTGTGTGTGTGTGTGTGTGTGTGTGTGTGTGTATGTGTGTGTGTGTGGATGACTGTGTTTGTGTGTGTGTGTGTGGTGTTGCAGTGTGTGTGTGTGTGTGTGTGTGTTACGGCCTCCTCCAAACCCACCTGTGTCAAACCCAAAGTCCCGCGGCTCCTGCTTGATGGACACCTGGCGGAAGGGGGGGCGCATGTGTGTGGGGGGGCACAGGCCCTGCTGCTCGCCGTAGCGGGGGTCCACCAGCTCCTGCTTGAAGGCCTGGGGGGGGCCGCCGCCGGGGGGGCCAGCGTGGGCCACCGGCTCGGACATCTGCCGCTGGTAGGGGGGGCGCATGTGGGGTTCGCACGGGACACCCCCGCCAGTCTGGGAGGAGAAGGGGGTTCGGCAGGAGGGGCTGCTGGGGGGGTACGGCCGACAGGGCTCTGAAAGCTGCCTCTGGAACCTGGGGGGGGGGGATGGACAGAGAGAGGAGAGAGAGAGAGAGAAAGAGAAGAAGAGAAGAGGGATGGGTGCAAAGACAAAAGAAACAGAGAAAAAAGCACTTTGAGAAACACTTTGGACATGTAGAACGTATGGGAATGATCTTTGGACATGTAGGATGTATGGGAATGATCTTTGGACATATAGAACGTATGGGAATGATCTTTGGATATATAGAACGTATGGGAATGATCTTTGGATATATAGAACGTATGGGAATGATCTTTGGACATGTAGGATGTATGGGAATGATCTTTGGACATATAGAACGTATGGGAATGATCTTTGGACATATAGAACGTATGGGAATGATCTTTGGACATATAGAATGTATGGGAATGATCTTTGGACATATAGAATGTATGGGAATGATCTTTGGACATATAGAATGTATGGGAATAATCTTTGGACATATAGAATGTATGGGAATGATCTTGGTGCCTGTATGTCACTATCCCTCTACATTTTACATTTAGTCATTTAGCAGACGCTTTTATCCAAAGCGACTTACAATGTATACACATTTTTACATTTACACTGATGGCACACTGCACTGCATCAGGAGCAATTAGGGGTTCAGTGTCTTGCTCAAGGACACTTCGACAGGGAATCGAACTAGCAACCTTCTGATTACCTTCTGATTACTAAACGACTTCTCTACCTCCTGTACCACCTCTCCCCCATGGCACTGAGAGTATAGCCAAGCGATTATTTGAACTGCTTTAAATAAGCCTTTCAGAAACTGGGTTAGTAGCTTCGCAAAACTCATCCTCTTGCAGCCATCAACAAGCCTCTTTAGAGCGTGCGTGTTCTCTGATCCTATTGGCTGCTAGCGCATGTAGCCGTGTGCTAGCCAATGTAGCCGTGTGCTAGCCACTGTAGCCGTGTGCCAGCCACTGTAGCCGTGTGCCAGCCACTGTAGCCGTGTGCCAGCCAATGTAGCCGTGTGCTAGCCTACCTGTGCTCTGTGCTGTATGAAGCATGTTTAGCCGTAGGCTAGCTCACCTGTGCTCCGTGCAGCTGTGTGCTAGCCTACCTGTGCTCTGTGCTGTATGAAGCATGTTTAGCCGTATGCTAGCCCACCCGTGCTTTATGTAGCTGTGTGTTAGCTCACCTGTGCTCTGTGCTAGCTCACCCGTGCTGTGTGTAGCTGTGTGTTAGCTCACCTGTGCTCTGTGCTGTATGAAGAGTCATGATGATTCATGGGTGGGTGGGGCACGGCGAAAGGCGGGCTTTGGCCATGGAGTGGGTGTGTCGTCTGCTGGAGTGGGTGTGTCCTCTGCTGGAGAGGGTGTGTCCTGTGCTGATGGGCGTGTCCCTGCAGTGCTTGCAGAGGTCCTTGGTGCTGCATATGAGAAGGCGTGGCTTGTTTCTGGAGGGGGTGGGGCACTTGCGTGTGGGAGGAGCCACATGGCGAGACTGGGGTGGAGGGCGGAGTCAAAGGCTTGTTGAAGTTGATGGGCTTCCTGCCGTAGGCACTGGAGAGAAGAGGGCGGAGTCAGAACAACAGGGAAACAACAGCAGCGGAGAGGTAGGTTGCACCTGTAGTTGTAAAGGCACTCTGTGTGTGTGTATGTGTGTGTGTGTCGGTCTGTCTGTAGTTGTAAAGGCACTGTGTGTGTGTGTGTCTGTCTGTAGTTGTAAAGGCACTGTGTGTGTGTGTGTGTGTGTGTGTGTGTGTGTGTGTGGGTGTGTGTGTGTGTGTGTGTGTGTGTGTGTGTGTACCTGTAGTTGTAAAGGCACTGTGTGTGTGTGTGTGTGTGTGTGTGTAGTTGTAAAGGCACTCTCTGTGTGTGTGTGTGTGTGTGCCTGTAGTTGTAAAGGCACTGTGTGTGTGTGTGTGTGTGTACCTGTAGTTGTAAAGGCACTGTGTGTGTGTGTGTGTGTGTGTGTGTGTGTGTGTGTGTACCTGTAGTTGTAAAGGCACTCTATGTGTGTGTGTGTGTGTGTGTGTGTACCTGTAGTTGTAAAGGCACTTCTCTCCGTAGGGGGAGAGGCGGCGGGTCTGGCTGCAGGGACTCAGCTCTCCGGAGGGACTCTGCTCCCGCTTCACCTTGGTCTGGGGGCCCCCGTGGAATATCACTGCACACACACACACACACACACACACACACACACACACGTCAGGACACACTGGTGCACACACACACACACACACACACACACACACACACACCAGGACACACTGGTGCACACACACACACACACACACGTGAGGACACACTGGTGCACACACACACACACGTCAGGACACACTGGTGCACACACACACACACACACACACGTGAGGACACACTGGTGCACACACACACACACACACACGTGAGGACACACTGGTGCACACACACACACACGTCAGGACACACTGGTGCACACACACACACACACACACACATCAGGACACACTGGTGCACACACACACACACACACGTCAGGACACACTGGTGCACACACACACACAACGCGCACACACACATCAGGACACACACACAGACATGCATACACGCACTCACACACACACACACACACACACGGAGGCACCATGTGTGTGTGTGTGAGAGAGTTAGGGAAATGCGTTTTACGCTGGTGGCTGGTAGAACGGCCAGGGTGCACAGACTTTGGCAGTCAGAGTTTGGGGGGGGGGGGTCTGGGGGGGTCGGCATGGTAACTGCCCCTCTCGCCCAGCTGCAAAATTCCCAGTGAATGAGGGGTCTGTGAAACCAGCGGGCACTGTGCCAACCGAGCCCTACCCGTGCCAGTGCAGCTACTTCTCACACACACACACACACACACACACACACACACACACACACACACCAATGCAAACAAAGACACCTACACATTCAAAATGACATGAATGGGCAAATTTACACTCCCCTCCTCTGCACAAACTCACATGTGTACGCAGTTTCTGTGCAAACACACACATATACACGCACGCACACACACACACACACACACACACACACACACACACACACACACACACACACACACACACACACACACACACAGCTTCTGTGCAAACAAAGACACCTATACACACACACACACACAGCTTCTGTGCAAACAAAGACACCTATACACACACTGACACACACACACACACACACACACACACACACACACACACAGCTTCTGTGCAAACAAAGACACCTATACACACACACACACACACACAAATGGACTAATTCACACTAAAGGCGTCTGCATTTCTCCAGTGTATTGTATGAGAGATTAAAAGCACACAAACACAAGCCCACATCTGTTGTGCTGGCAGACACAGAAATGGTGTGGATACACACACACACACACACACACACACACACACACACACACAGTAAGAATCCTCAGGCCATAAAAGTGTCAAGGCACCAAGGCCTGACCATGAATTACAGCTCCACTGCGGCAGACCAAGCCTCTCTCTGGCCTCACTCAACCACACACGCACACACACACACACACACACACACACTTCCTTCCACTCTTCTACACACTCCCTTCACTTTTCCTTACACTCACACATAGTCGTTTTTCCTTTCTCTCAGAGTGCACACACACACACAAGTTCATATGATCCCTCATCTCTCACCACACACACACACACACACACACACACACACACACACACACACACACACACACACACACACACACACTTCTGGACTCTAAAGACTGAAAGGCTCCTTTGAGCTCCCTTCACATGTTTGTCTTGGACCACACTGGACCGGCACGGAGCAGAACAGAACCGAACCCAGAACAGAACACACACACCCGGAGGCACCATGGGCTACACACACACACACACACACCATGGGCTCAGCACACACACACAGACACACACACACGGAGGCACCATGGGCTACACACACACACCCGGAGGCACCATGGGCTACACACACACACACACACACACACACACACACACACACACACACACACGAGCCTGGTTCTGACGGCCCGGCCCAGATCAGCTCACTTCCACACACGTCTAAGAACCGGCCCAATTAATCTGGGTTGAGAGAGTTTGAATGTGGATGGCTTTAAAAAGAGCTGAACCACAGACATCTCCCCACGGTAAACTGACACACACACACACACACACACACACACACACACACACACACACACACACACACACACACACACACACACACACACGCCTTTCCTTTCTCTTCTAGTCTTTGTGTCCCCACAAATCAGTTGGGAGAAGATTTGAATATAAAACATTTTAACGATTGTTTCTTGTTTTCGTCTTTGTTGTTCGCAAAACATGTCCTAAATTAATTCTACAGGGAGGTTTTT